>NC_079214.1:58931679-58939179 GCF_029633865.1 Lampris incognitus
TGTGTGTGTGTGTGTGTGTGTGTGTGTGTGTGTGTGTGTGTGTGTGTGTGCTGTCTGCAGACCAGACTGTTACGGGGCTGTATCTCGCCCCAGTTTATTCACCCCTTTGGGTCATTAGCACTTTGAAGTTAGATACCGGGACACAGACGAGATGCAGACATAGGCCCTATCACCAAATATGCAGCCGCTGATAAAACGGCCTCGTGGACACCGCATCGACTCGGGGGAGACGGATCTGTTTTCCGCAACGGAGGGGTTCCCCGAGACCAAGTCAAGTAAAACCAATCGAGTGACTAGTTAAGAAGAGGGAGGAAGGGCGTCCGGGGTGGCGTAGCGGTCTATTCCGTTGCCTACCAGCACGGGGATCGGCGGGTTACCGCCGGCTTTAGGGTTGCCAACGCCATGACATGGGGACAGGGACGGCGGTTGGATGGACGGGGCATCAACCGTATGGGTATGTGTCCTGGTCGCTGCACTAACGCCTCCTCTGGTCGGTCGGGGCGCCTGTTCGGGGGGCGGATAGCGTGATCTTCCCATGCACTACGTCCCCCTGGCGAAACTCCTCACTGTCGGGTGAAAAGAAGCGGCTGGTGACTCCACATGTATCGGAGGAGGCACGTGGTAGTCTGCAGGCCTCCCCGGATCAGCAGAAGGGGTGGAGTAGAGATCGGGCCGGCTCGGAAGAGTGGGGGTAATTGGCCGGATACAACTGGGGGAAAGGTGGGGGGGCATGGCCTACTAGGCTGCAATCACAACCAAAATGGCTCGCTGGCTTGTAACCCCCCCCCCCCAAAAAAAACCCAGCATCGTCTTCTGTGCTGGACCCTGAGAGTGAGCCAGCAGAAGCAAGCGTGAGTGAGTGTGGATGCAGAAAAAAAAAGAAACTAACGTCACCAAGAATTAGACGGGACCGGTTGCAACTACCACACTCAGAAAAAAACAAAACTAACTTCACCAAGAGTTAGACGCGACCAGTTGCAACTACCACACTCAGAAAAAAAAGAAACTAACTTCACCAAGAATTAGACGGGACCGGTTGCAACTACCACACTCAGAAAAAAACGAAACTAACTTCACCAAGAATTAGACGGGACCGGTTGCAACTACCACACTCAGAAAAAAACGAAACTAACTTCACCAAGAATTAGACGGGACCGGTTGCAACTACCACACTCAGAAAAAAAATGAAACTAACATAACCAAGAATTAGACGGGACCGGTTGCAACTACCACACTCAGAAAAAAAATGAAACTAACATAACCAAGAATTAGACGGGACCAGTTGCAACTGGCAAGAAAGCTCGGGTTCAGTGGCGATGGCTCAGCTTATATCCATGTCTGGTAGTTTTTAACGGTGAAGAAATTGCGTTCCCTTTTTTCTTTCTTTTCCTTCAACTGCACATTTGGCGTCTTTCACGTCTGCGCCGTCTTCAGTGTGCGCTTCTCCGCCACGTTAACGTGAGAACATGCCACGACTAACAACCCCGCCAAGTGAGCGAGTTAAGATTAATAACAAGATTGGAGCAGGAGCTCGCACCAGCGGAGGAGACGGGGCGGCGGAGACGTCCCAGAGAGACGTGCCCTTGTGCGAGAACAGTGATGCCCATTGTTGCGGTGAGTAGGTGTTTTTCGGGTCTGGCTTGGTGGGCCCTGCGCCGTAATTGCTCCCTGGAATGTCAGCCGGGGTTAGATGATGTGCTCAGACTACTAGCCGTCATTGTCCGCGCAATTGAAAAAAAGAGACAGAAGTCGGGGGGGAGGGGGGGGGGGCCAATCCGGAGTCACGGACCACAATTTAGATTATGAGTTTTTTATTTGTTAATTTCGGTGCCCCGGGCTCCGTGGGAAGCGTGTGCGACACAAAGCGTCGCTTGACTAACCCGGCCGGACTGCTCTGGATGTACGAGAGCCATGTGACGTGTTTGGAGAATTAAGTTATTCTCACGTATAATATTCCTGTGTGTTCGCCTGGGTCCACTCACCGGGGGCCTCGTGTTGCTATGGGCAGATATGTCCTTCCACACCCGCGGGGTTTGTTTAGGCCTGAGGTTGGGCTCAGAGACCAGCGTAGAACCCGGGTAACCCCCTACCCGGCTGGCTAGCACTGGTGTCTTCGCGCAGGCCTGGCTTTGCTCGGTGCAAGAGCCGGACAATAGATGTGAGGAGGAAGGAATTACAAATAACCATCATGCCTTTGCTACTGCCTGTCAGACAATCTTGGGGGCTACAAAATTCCACGGGCGTGTACGAACAAATTTGCCCATAGTAAAGGTTGATACACGAGGCCCCGGGGTTCCCGCTCTTTCAGGGAAATCATTTTCCAGGATTTTTCAAGGGCATATTCAATGACTTGTATATGCATATTTGCTGTTGCTCACAGGCAGGCGCGGATCTACGGGGTGGCACCAGGGGTGGCAGCTGCCACCTCTGGGACACAGTCTTGCCACCCCCTTTGCCACCCCCAGGAAAAAAATCTCTAGATCCGCCACTGCTCACAGGCCACCTCAGAGCGATGTTGTAACATGTGCAGACGTGAACATGCTAGCGACAGGCTAACAGCGCACGAAACGTGTTGACGTCACATACAACACCGCCTTAGGCGAAGCCTTGTTTTGCATGTTTGATCCCCGTGTTGCCCTCCCCAAACACAGGCGGCGCTGCAGCTGTGAGCTCGGGGAAAACGTTTGAAAACGTAATCTCAGATGAACGTCGTCGGGATCTCGCGACTGTTTCCAGGACATTTTAGACGTTTTTGGAAATTTCCAGGTGTTTTCCATGACTGGAAAACTTAGTCCCCCCCCCCCAAAAAAATTTCCAGGATTTCCACGTTTTCCAGGAGGCGTGGGAACCCTGACTAGTGTATGTGTGTGTGTGTGTGTGTGTGTGTGTGTGTGTGTGTGTGTGTGTGTGTGTTTGTGTGTGTGTGTGTGTGTGTGTGCGTGTGTGTGTTTGTGTGTGTGTGCATATGGTACGCCGTGCAACTTTGCAGACACTTGCATTCGTGTGCATGCGTAAGACGTGGTGTGTGTGCATGGCTGCGTGCGTGCACGTGTGTATGCATGTGTATGCACGTGTGTGTGTGTGTGTGCGTGTGTGTGTATGCATATGGTACTCCTTGCAACTTTGCAGACACTTGCATTCGTGTGCATGCGTAAGACGTGGTGTGTGTGCATGGCTGCGTGCGTGCACGTGTGTATGCACGTGTGTGTGTGCGTGTGTGTGTGTGTGTGTGTGTTGGTGAGAGAGCGTATACAAGTACGCCCGCGTGTTTTCAGACGCATTCATGCACATCGTCGTGGCGTTTAGGTGAAATGGTGGGACTCGTTGGCTTTTTTAATCGGATCATCTGGTAACTCCGAGCACGCCGGGCTGTACACCGGGTATCGGCGCTGTGAGACCTGTTGACAAGAGAAGAGCGACACAAAGAACAGCCGAATAACATGATGTGTTTACAATCGGGGTGGATGGCGTCTGAGTCAATACTTGCTTTCGATGACAGGATGCCAAGAGCTCGGTACATGTCTGTACATCTGTATATGCCTGTGTTTACATATTTGCGTGTGTGTGTGTGTGTGTGTGTGTGTGTGTGTGTGTGTGTGTGTGTGTGTGTGTGTGTGTGTGTGTGTCACACTCTGGGTAACTTCTCATACTTGGTTCTCACCGGAGCTTTGACGAGTAGCAGGTTAGGGTCACATTCAGTGTTGTTGTTTTTTTTCTTCTTCTCCGAATTCTTCTCCCAGCCCCACCCCCCCCTCTGCCGATCCGGGGAGGGCTGCAGACTACCACGTGCCTCCTCCGAGACACGTGCAGTCGCCAGCCGCTGCTTTTCACCTGACGGTGAGGCGTTTCGCCGGGGGGGGGGGGGAGAGACGTAGCGCGTGGGAGGATCACGCCATCCCAACAAGTCCTCCTACCCACAAGACCACATAGGTGGGTTGTTCCGACCCTGCGGCGCTGCTAATATGAAGTACTCGTTTTGGGGTCACCGGGGGGCGCTATTATTGTTCATGCAAAGTGAAGGTAAGCAAACGTAGCTTGGGGAGATTTGTGAGGAAACCAACAGTTCACAATCGATCTTGCGCTCCCCCCATCTCTTGGCTCGTCGCGTTTTGGTTGGTAACGGAGGTCAAAGGTCATATGAGGACGAGGCATCCGAGACACCAGATTGTCGTTATTTACACAATTGCTAGAGGTCGCTTGACTTAAAAACGTAACTATAGCTTGTAATAAGCTGCTTGTACAAACGACCGACAGTCACGCTACCCCCCCTCCCCCCCCCGAACAGCCGCCCCGACCGGACCAGAGGAGGCGCTAGTGCGGCGACCAGGACACATACCCGCGTCCGGCTTCCCACCCGCAGACGCAGCCGATTGCGTCTGTAAGGACCGCCCCGACCAAGCCTGGAGGTAACGCGGGGATTCGAACCAGCGATCCACGTGTTAGCAGGCAACGGAATAGACCGCCGCGCCCCCACCCCGGACGCCCATTTACATATTCTGATTGTGACAAAGGAGGTGCCAGAGCCAATCAAATAGGTGCCAGTCCCAATCTGGGAGGTCCTGGATCCTGTTTTGGCGGGATCCGGCACAAATGAAGCCCCGACTGTCAGGAAATAACAAAGGCTACATAGCTAGCTAGTACAATGCTACTCTGTTGTCGCCAAATCGCTGTGTAGTATCGCCCTGCGTCATTGTTATTTGTGTACCCTGGAGTACATGAAATGGCGGTGATACTACTCAAGTACACTGTAGCTTGACAGGCTTGGGAGGATCGCGCTATTCCCCCCAGCCCCCCCCCCCCTCCAACAGGCGCCCCGACCGGACCAGGGGAGGCGCTAGTGCAGCGACCAGGACACATACCCATGTAACCAGAGCATGATTAGCTGACCCCCGTTACGTCATCAATTGATTGTATCCAAGTAATTAATGCGGCTCAGCAGCGAGGCACCTTTAATCTGTTCTCATGATGCTGACTGGTTGCCAAGCAGAGGTATAAAAACCAGTCTTCCTCTCTTCCTCTCTCTCACCCACCCTGTTGCTTTCTTCTTCTTTGTTTCTCTCTCTCTCTCTCTCTCTCTCTCTCTCTCTCTCTCTCTCTCTCTCTCTCTCTCTCTCTCTCTCTCTCTCTCTCTCTCTCTCTCTCTCTCTCTCTCAGCTGCAAATGCACACAAGCAGGGGACTCATTGTTCCACAGGAAATGCCCTCACCACACAGACTGCAGGCTTGTGTACTCTGGACTTAACCTTCTAATACCGTCGCAAGCGTTTAACCAGCCGGCTTCCGTCTCCTTTATGTCGGAGCCCGATTACATAAACAAAATAGGCATTGACAAATGGTGACGAGCCAGGCTCTCTTGGAAAGGCTTAGCAGTCCTAGAGAGAGAGAGAGAGAGAGAGAGAGAGTAAGCTGGGCAGCAGACCATGGGGGGAATTTTTTTTTTTTTCCTCAAATTTTTCTATCTGTGTTTGAGAATTGACTGTTTGCTGATATATATACACGATTGGCAGAGAAGCGTACCCACCCGGCCTTGAGTTTTCCAAGTTTTTACGCAATGAGAAAAGGCCCCAGGGAGGGCAGCTGCTCCCTCCGCTTCTCATAAACACTGACACATTTTCACATGCACACACTTTCACACAGACATATCAGTATGCACGCTTGCTTTCTCCCTCTTCACCTTTCACACATATGGACACGCACACACACACACACACGTGCACACATGCACATGCACACGTGCACACGCACACATGCACACATGCATACACACACATGTGCACATGCACACATGCACATGCACACACACTCTCACACACACATGCATACACACACACACACACACACACACACACACACACACACACACACACACACACACACACACTCTCAGAGAGAACGAAGTGCAGTGGGGCTGCCTGTAATGTGTGTTGCAGGTGTCGGGATGTTTCGATGAGGAGATTTCCGGAGCCCGTGAAGTATCCGGGCTGTAACAGTAGGCCCAATGGTAGTCCCATGTTAACCGAACGTGGCCAGTAGGGGAAGGGGGCTTTTACTGGCCAAGTCTGACACCTGCCTTGTAAACAGCCCCTCGCCCGGCGTTACCCTAACCCGTCATTACACGGCGCCCCGCCCCGCTCATTCGACTCGGCAGTGTCGTGACATTTCTTGTTTCAGCTGCACGGTTTATTTTGTTGGGGTTAAAAGGTGGAGAGGGGCTTCCACCGGGGGGGGGGGGGGGGGGCTCGACGGTGAAGGGCCAGACAAACAGCGGTGGGGACACGTCCCCCCTCCCCCGTGTCCCCCGTGTAAATGACCCCTATGGTCACCATTCAGATTCTCTATCTATTGTGCATAAAATGGCTCAATAAACCAAAGCTTGTAAAATAACAAAAATTTTAAAAAAGAGAGAATAAAGGACATAAAACTATCGTCCTTCCGAGGACGGGGGAGGCTTTTTGATCTTATATAATTGTACGTCAGTTGGCCGGTGGTTATTTTATTCAACCCATCCAGTTTTCTGTACCCTCTCTGTCTCCATCCGCCCTGTAAAGGAAAGCGCCGGGGCTCGTCGCTGTCTGCCCCGTGCTTCTCGTTTTTCTGCGGACTCACTCGGCGCTATGTGTAAGTGCACTTCACCGGTAATTAAACCTTCTCGAAACCGGTTGATTTAAAGCATCTTGGGGCTTTGGGTTTTTAACGCCTGCTGCTCGGCGAGGAGCGGCCATGAGCAGTAAACCTGCCAACCCACAGCAGCGTGTGATGGTCCATGTTCACTGTCAAAGAGATTACTTTTTTTGGGGGGGTGGGGTTGGGGTGTGGGGTTTTTCCCCCCCCCCTCTTTTTCTTCCCAATCCCAGATGACATCCGGATGTGGGCCACTTCAGGCAGTGATGCGGCACTGAGGGCTTTCTTCTGGCCCTGACAGAATGGATGTGAGCCTGAAGTGGTCCACGTGTATAACAGCAAATATGGCCCAGATGTGCCAAATCAAATGTGGGCCTTTTGTGGCAAAGGTGTGGTGCTCTCGGCAACATGTGATCTGGATGTGACCCGGGAGTGGCCCGTGTGGTAAATGGTGAATGTGGCCCAAATATCACAAAACAAATATGGGCCACCTTTGGCAAATATGTGGCGCATGCGGCATTGCTATGGCTTGGTTCTGGCCCAGATCTGGCGAACAGGAGCGGACCACCCAGGTGCCATCACTCCACGCGGTATGTGGGCCGGCTGAAAGTGTCGGGTGTGGGACGGGTCTGGGCCACAGCAATTTTGCTATCTGAGATTGTACTTGGCTAGTAACCCCACTCTGCTGAGCCATCCTGGTCGCTGCTCCACCCGCTCTGCCGAGCCTGGAGGGCTGCAGACTACCACATGCCTCCTCCCATACATGTGGAGTCACCAGCCACCTCTTTTCACCTGACAGTGAGGAGTTTCACCAGGGGGACGTAGTGTGTGGGAGGATCACGCTATTCCCCCTACCCCCCAAACAGGTGCCCTGACCGAC
>NC_079214.1:58946679-58991679 GCF_029633865.1 Lampris incognitus
GATGTATAGGGATGTTTACATTTCTTTTATCGCCTTCATATCTAATTGAGTTGGATTTGTTTTATAAAACTCCTCAATGGGGCAATTTGTTTTGCAGCTTAAACACATTTACGGCCGTCGGCGTTCACTACGCAAATTGATGCAGCTCAAAGATTATGCTGATTTTATTTTTTGTTCACTTCTCAAAACTGCCACATATCTCTGAACAGTGTGTAATTCTGAAAGAGCTTAAAGCTCTTTTTATTTTAATTGCTGTCTGTCTGTCGGTCGAACACGTTGCATAACTTTCAATACAGCATCAAGTAAGTACACACATTATAGTCACAATGCATGAAATGATAAACACGATGCAATATTCATTTTACTCCAGCTTTAGTTCGATCAGGAGAGACATAGTGAATGAAGTAAAGATAATTAATTATTATAACAGGTGATTTAGTGGAAGTCATATTAAGCAAGTCTTTGGCAACAGGAAGATTTTTAAATTGAGGGGCATCGGCCCTGAGCAGCAGGATAATAAATCCCCCCATGGAGTCCAGACACCGGTGGTGGTGGCTGATGACATCTGCTGAGATGATAGCTAGATAGATAGCTAGCTAGCTAGCTAGATAAGATAGATATTCCAATTCTTCCTGCATGCCTCAGACAGGAGTATTAACCCTAACATGCATGTCCTGTTGATGGTGGGAGGAAACCGGAGCACCGCGAGGAAACTCACGCAGACACGGGGAGAACATGCAAACTCCACACAGAAAGAATCTGGGACGGCCTGGGGTTCGAACCCAGGACCTTCTTGCGCCGGAGCAACAGCGCTAACCACTGGGGCACCGTGCCACCCCGTAAGGCCGATGAGGCTGATGAAGAGATGAAACTGATGATGGTGCGAGGCCTAGGCGGTGACGGGGAGGTGGAGAGAGAAACATGTTAAAAAAAGACAGCAGCAAGATGGTAGGCTAACCGTGCAGGTGTGTTGCTGTGCTATTGGATAGGTGAGATCAGGTGATGTGAACAGCTGATAGCTTAGTTCACAGCCCTGGACGTTGACAGCAAGGGACTGGGGAGAATAACGTGATACTCCCAAGCGCTACAACCCGACTGGCGACCCCACATGTATCGGAGGAGGCATGTGGTCTGCGATGCTAAAGCTGCGTTCAGTATTTGGATCGATCAGGCCACTAAATGTTGTAGGCCTTAAACTCAGAGTGACACAATGGTGGCAGTATAGTCACCATTGTGTCCCTCTGCATAGCATAACCAAGATAGCCCACCTCTTTGAAGTTTGTTGATGTGTTTTTCTCTCCCCCAAACGGATGGTGTAGGAGTTATTTCTGCAAACATGCCACAGAAAATAAAAATCAATGGCGGTGACAACTTAAAGAGCGTCACCAGAACTAACACATTCGCCTCAGAAGCTGCCCGGCTCTCTTGCGCCACCACTTCCACCACGCGGGCCTGCGGACTTCCTTCTTCCCCGTCCGATCCGGTCTTTGCACGGTGGCCCTATCCTCTCCGCGTAGAGCTCTCAGCTCCGCATCATCAATAACTTCAGAGGCACAAAAGCAGCTAAATTAGGTCCGCCACTTTCCTCCGTCATGACTAATGAGCTCTCCCTTCATTTGTGTATTAGTCTCGCTCCGCTGTGGTCATACCCCAGGGAACGGACAACTGCTGCGGTGCATGATGAACAGGTAAGCCCCAAACACTAGACATGGCAACAGAATGAACAACACGTATGATTTCATTCTGGGTTTTTTGTTGTTTTGTTTTTTTTCACGGACCTTGACTTAGACTCTGTTTTCTGAAACGCAATCAAGTGTCCCCATTCACTCCACACTACAATACTTTGTAACGAGTTCCTCAGTTGAGTCATTCAGAGTCAAAGTACCTACCAGTCCTCTGTGGTTACACTAGCACAGTTACAAACTTTCAGTTACAGTAATATAGAAAAGAAGCTTGGTTTGCTGTAGTATTTTATAACGTGTTGGGATACTTCGATTGAACAGTTCATCTTCAAAGGAAGGTTGAATCGGTTCATCCGGACGCAGTGTTTACTGGCAGAAACCTTTCATCCCTCGTCTAAGTGACCTCTTCAGTCCCCAACCGACTGCAGGTGATCTCCGCCCCCTGTAAACAATACAGAGGCATAACGACCGAAACCAACGACCAGTTTCATATGCAAATATGGGCTAATTTAAAAATGGCCGTTGGTTTCGGTTTGAGCACGCAGAAAGACACTTTCATCTTCAGTGTTGTAAGCGTGTTTACGCACTAAGTTTGCAGGGAGTGAATGTCACACACACACACACACACACACACACACACACACACACACACACACACACACACACCAGTGAATGAGTATAGCACTAACATCACATCTGACAAGGCATGGCTTGGTAACAAATATACCAAATAGCATATCCGCCAGTTTCTCTTTGCTGTGTCAGTGGTGGATGCACATAAATGCACGTCAACAACGACGCCACCTGAACGCTGTAAACGTCCGTGAGCCATGACGTCCAAGCCCATTTTAAGTGCCTTGATCTGTACCAATGGTCTCCCTCACTATCGCTGTTCTCTATAGCAGCCCCAAATATGATAGCTACTGAAGCAAATATATAAAAAGTTGTGTTTTTATAGATTTTTCTCGAACTATACTGAACATGTTCCCCCCCGTCCCCCTTTTTCTCCCCATTTGTACTTGGCCAATTACCCCGATCTTCCCGAGCCACCCCGGTCACTGCTCCACCCCCGCTGCCAATCCGGGGAGGGAAGCAGACTACCCCCAGAGAGCATCCGGATGTGGGCTATTTCAGGTAATGATGGGGCACTGAGGGCCTTCTTCTGGCCCTGACAGAATGGATGTGAGCCTGAAGTGGCCCACATGTATAATAGCAAACGCGGCCCAAATATGCCAAATCAAATGTGGGCCTTTTTTTTTTTTTTTTTTTGGCAAACATGCGGCGCTCTCGGCAACATGTAATCTGGATGTGACCCTGAAGTGGCCCGTGTGGTAAATGGTGAATATGGCCCAAATATCACCAAACACATATGAGCCACATTTGGCAAATATGTGGCACATGCGGCATTGCTATGGCTTGGTTCTGGCCCAGATCTGGCAAACAGGAGCGGACCGCCCAAGTGCCGTCATTCCATGCGGTATGTGGGCCGAATGAAGTGTCGGTTGTGGGACGGGTCCGGGCCACAGCAATTTTGCTATCTGGGCCACGTGCCTCCTCCGACACATGTGGAGTCGCCAGCCGCTTCTTTTCACCTGACAGTGAGGAGTTTCATCAGGGGGACGTAGCACGTGGGAGGATCACACTACCCCCCCCCCCCCCCGAACAGGTGCCCCAAACGACCAGAGGAGGCGCTAGTGCAGCGACCAGGACACATACCCGCATCCGGCTTCCCACCTGCAGACAGGACCAATTGTGTCTGTAGGGATGCCCGACCAAGCCGGAGGTAACACGGGGATTCGAACCGGCGATCCCCATGTTGGTAGGCAACAGAATAGACCGCCATGCTAGCGGGATGCTACTGAACACGCTCTCACTCCATTTGTCCACTTCCACAACAAATGACAGTATGTGGTCTGTTGAAATGTGTACTTGGACATGGCTGACGATGCTGATTTCTGGTTTGGACACGCCAAAGACTTAGCGGGGGAGCAAGACAGACAAGGAGGGAGAAAGAGTTAAAGAAAGCATGAATGAATGATGGACAGACAGAGAGAGAGAGAGAGAGAGAGAGAGAGAGAGAGAGAGAGAGAGAGAGAGAGAGAGAGAGAGAAGGTTTGCTCACCATTAAAAGCAGACGCCATGAACGAGCCGATCAGAGCTAAAGTGCTGGACAGCCACAGGGAAGTGTTGAACACACTGAATGGTTATAAAAACATCAGGCTGATTGGTGGGATCATCTTCCACAGCTTTTGGCAGCTTGGACGTGACTGATTTGGCCTATCATTACATAGTGTGCACCCATGAATCTAAAAATACCCTGCGTCCCAGCGATGAGATCATGGGCCTGGAGAGAAAGAGAGAGAGAGTCGGAGAGACTATGATTATAGGCTTTTGTCATGGCCATGAAATGGCTATTTGTCAGCACCGTGTCAAAGAAGGCCGCAAAAGAAATCAACACTCCCAAAGACCGGCGAGATGAAGCCTTACGTCACTCTTTTCCCCAAACAAATTGCGATACTATCGTACAAGTTAAACGGCAAATGTAATTAGTTAATTGCATTTTGCCGTCAATGTGGAAAGAGTGCTCAACGTGTGCTTATTTCAAAAGCGAGTTGCAATACGGGAGGCCGAGGGCATCCGGTGCCTAACTAAATAATCCCCCTGCTTAGAGGAGTGCAGGTCAACTCGCACGGAAATGAGGTGAATGAATGGGCAGGCTGTAGTTTGCCATCAGCAGCCCTATGATGGCGAGACACAACCAAAGGCTGCTCGCCCGAGTTTTCTGTGCAACAAACTAGCTATCAAATGTGCAAAAGAAAGAACGACAGATGGTTTTTCGCCCCTGGTCAGATCCATGAAAGAGTGAAACAACTGGTTCTCCAGTGCACTATAAGGGGCCCTGCATCCTCCAACAGTAGGCTTGCCACATGTCAAGTCAAGTCAAGTCAATCGGCTCTGTGCGCAACTGTAGTCCGCTGACTTCCGGTTTCTACTGCGGCGGTCATACCGGTTTCCTGTTTGTCGGCGGGCGCTGTTGACAATGGCGTATTTTTCGCGATGCCCGCAAGATTTACCATGGGTAAAGGTCAACGACACGCTCAGAGTGGTCGACAGACGTTCACCTGCACCTACCAGCAAACGGGCGAAACGTCCCAAGTTACGTCCACAATTATGAGGGCGAGCATCCTCACCCTCGTAATTCCTCATAATCCTGCATCCTCACCCTCATAATTCCTCATAATCCTGCATCCTCACCCTCATAATTCCTCATAATCCTGCATCCTCACCCTCATAATTCCTCATTTCCCGCGGTAAATCTCGCAGGCGTCGCGAAAGACACGCCGTTGTCAATAGCCCGCGCGCCGACAAACAGGAAACTGGTATGACCGCTGCAGTAGAAACCGGAAGTCAGCGGAGTCGGTTTTAGTTGCGTAGCCCTTTTATCACACATTGCCTCCTTTACAGCACGAGCCGAGCATGTGTAATCATGTGTGCGGTTTCTATGCAGTACGAGGCCATTACCCCCGGACAGGAGGCAAGTCGGTGTGGGAAGGAGGCATCCCCACGCTGCCTCATGGGACTGCTGTGCGGGATTCAATAAGAAGGAGGAGACCTCTGAACTGAGATAAAGCAGGGTGTACGAGAGTGTTTTAATCTACGAGTATGCTTCAGGGATGCGGCCGGTGCTCAGATAAAGCCATTTTTATGACTGCCGGGCATGATATCATCGTGGATAGAACACCGGGTTCACTGGCACGACTTTATAACCGGTTATAACAAGGGGATATCGATTTAGCAGCACAACCGCTTCAAATTATAGCTAAATTTTATTGTCTTACATAATAACTTTTACACTTTAATAAATTCGCAGGAAATCGTTTAGAGCTTCTTCTTCTCTTCTTTTTTTAAGCCTTAATGAGATAGTGAGACTGGAAGGAATGAGGAAACTTTTATTTTGGTAAGTCTACTGAAGTGGAGCAGCGCGCACCGTATTTTAGGTTTCCCCTCGTGCGTTTTCTCTGGCGTGTGTCTCGTTGTGTCTGTGTCCATGAGAGAATTTGCAACGCAGTGTGTGTTGTGTGCAAACTGTCGAGGCGGTGTGTGTGTGGGGGGGGGGGGGGGGGGAGACAACGCTCCATACGTGCAGCCAATGCGCCATAGTGTCCAAAAGGTGGCACTGTTGAGTTTTACAATGGTGCACAAAGGGACAGCCAGCACTCTGCAGTCCTCCTTTTTCAAATCACATGTCGAATTTCACCGAATTACACACACACACACACACTCACACACTCACACACACACACACACACACACTCATACACTCACAAGCACAAAAGCACACGTTCATAGCGTTGTGTATTAGGTGAAAAGTTGGTTTCAGGGTCAGTGGTTTCCCTCTCAGCCTTTGTACAAAAATAATCGTGTTGGGGAAGAGAAAAATGAAAACCCATGCAGAAAGAATTCCCAAAACACTTCCTTGGAATAGGCAATCTAATGGAGAGCACAATAGAAATGAATACAATAAAAAAGAAAAGCATCAACATATATATATATATATATATATATATATATATATATAAGCATTACATCATGATGGCGTCAGTATATTTGTTTACCAAAACGTGGAGGGTTGATTTTAATTTATTTCCTTTGCAAAATCGTTAAACACACACGCAGGCTGGGGCTGAAGGAGAGAGGGAACATGCCAGCCCTTCTCTGTGTGTTTCAGACCCTCTCCCGACCGCCATACGTTACGCACGCATGTCTCACATGGCTCGAAAGCGGTTGCAACGGGAGAAATTACCGACCTTCACGACTAAAACAGTGATTAAAACACACACGCACGCACGCACGCACGCGCGCACACACACACACACACACACACACACACACACACACACAGAGTTCGCCTTAAAGTGGAGAGAGGCTGTGCGATCCAGCTGCCAGTCAGCTGACAGCGTCTGACAGTTGAGAAAAGTTTGGTTTCTGTTTAACCATGTTAATTAGCTCGTGGATTGCGCCAGCCCATTGGCTCCTCCTCGATTTCCCCCGTCTGTGACGTCAGAGCGGCTATAAAACTCTGCAATGCTTTTAAACTCATCTGCTGTGTGATCCCCTCTAAAAAACCACCCCAACCAAGTTAGAGAGGCATTTTAACGGGCGAGGAAGGCTAGGTCTGAGCCCCCAGTTATATCTATCTATCTATCTATCTATCTATCTATCTATATATATCTATATATATATATATGTGTGTGTGTGTGTATATATTCTATATACCTTCGGCAGAGAAGCAGACCGTTTTCCGCCGCCTCCTCCGCCTCGCGCTATGCAGCCGTGAAGAAGAAACCCGCAAAGTGTTAAATGTTTGAAATACTGAGCCGCCGACTTTCACGTGCTGGAAAAGGACTCCGCGGCTCACGCGCACGGCACCGGCGCGTCCGTGCGGTAGACTCTGCAGGGCAAAACTACACCGACACGCGGGGAAGTTCGCCGCCGCCGCCGCCGCCGCCGCGAGAGGGACGCTGAACCCAAAAACCCAAAACAAAAAAAAAAAACAAAAAAAATTTTTTTTTGTTGTTTTTTTTTTTTAACGTTTTATTTCTTCCCTACTGTCAAGACAAGCGCTTAACAAAAGAAGAAGAAGAGGAGGAAGAAGAAGTAGAAGAAGAAGAAGAAGAAGGAGAGAAAAGCGTTCAAACTGGCTCACGTCCTTCCCAACCAGCCCAGTTTGACAGCTGCTCTTCATCCCGCTTGGAGGACTGTCAGCAGCAAGAGGATGGCATCAGAGCTGGCAATGAGCAACTCCGACCTGCCCACCAGTCCCCTGGCCATGGAATATGTTAATGACTTCGATCTGATGAAGTTTGAAGTGAAAAAGGAGCCGGTGGAGCCCGATCGCAACATCAGCCAGTGCAGCCGCCTTATCGCCGGGGGATCCCTGTCTTCCACCCCGATGAGCACGCCTTGCAGCTCGGTGCCCCCTTCCCCCAGCTTCTCGGCGCCCAGTCCGGGCTCGGGCAGCGAGCAGAAGGCGCACTTGGAGGATTTCTACTGGATGTCCGGCTACCAGCAGCAGCTGAATCCAGAGGCGCTGGGCTTCAGCCCCGAAGACGCGGTAGAGGCGCTGATCAACAGCAGCCACCAGCTCCAGTCCTTCGACGGCTATGCCAGAGGGCAGCAGTTCGCCGGCGCGGCCGGGGCGGGGGGCGCCATGGCCGGCGAGGAGATGGGCTCCGCCGCGGCGGTGGTGTCGGCGGTCATCGCCGCCGCCGCCGCCCAGAACGGGGGGGGGCACCACCACCTACACCACCACCACCACCACCACAACAACAGCAGCAGCAGCAGCAGCAACAGCAGCAGCGGCAGCGGCAACCACCACCACCACCAACACCAACACCACCACGCGCCCGGAGTCCAGTCCGGCAACAGCAACTCCGGCGCGAGCCACCCGCACATGCACCTGGACGACCGCTTTTCGGACGAGCAGCTGGTCACCATGTCGGTGCGCGAGCTGAACCGGCAGCTGCGGGGGGTCAGCAAGGAAGAGGTGATCCGGCTGAAGCAGAAGAGGAGGACCCTAAAGAACAGAGGCTACGCGCAGTCCTGTCGGTACAAGCGCGTGCAGCAGCGGCACGTGCTGGAGGGGGAGAAGACGCAGCTCATACAGCAAGTGGACCACCTCAAGCAGGAGATCTCCAGGCTGGTCCGGGAGAGAGACGCCTACAAGGAAAAGTACGAGAAGCTGATCAGCAACGGCTTCCGAGAAAACGGATCCAGCAGCGACAACAACCCTTCCTCCCCGGAGTTTTTCATGTGAGTTTCGGCAATATCGTGAAAAAAATATATATATACATATATATATATATATATATATATATATATATATATGTATGTGTGTGCGTGTGTGTATATATATACATATATATATATATCTCAGCTGAGTTACTCACCCCCACCACCCCACCCCCCACCACCCCTCTCAAAAGTTTTCTTTATGAAACTTTTGGGGTTTTTTTTTTCTTTACCCCCCCTCTCCTCTTTTGGCGCACGTGCCTCAATAGACCAAGAACTAATCTGTCAACTTTTTTTTTCTTCTTTATTTTAAACTTTTTTTTTTTTGTGAGAACAAGCGTTTGCCGAAGTCTCTCGACTGTCCTGTAGAGTTTGAGGGGTTTTGTCATCCGTGTTTTTCATTTCGGGACGCTCCTGTCCCGCACACTTCCATCTCCTCTTGGTTTTGCTCCACATATACCAAACCACGTGTCACCATCTTTTACCCTCATCGCTGTTCGTCAGATTTGCGGTGTTTGAGTAAACTTTTTTTTTTACATTTTTTTTTTAAGTCGGTAAAACTTTATGCCGCTGTATACACGAGGTGTGCATGCGATCGCCGAGTATACACCACCACCACCCCCCCCCCACCGTGAAGCTCATCAACTTGCCTTCTTCACCGTCTTACTTCCAATTCAGTGTACAGAAACCTGTATAAAAAGACAACAAAAAAACTGCACCCATCGACATCATATTTTTTGGCCTTTCCCCCCCCCTTTTTTTTTTAACTTTTTTTTTTTTCGTGTCTGCCAAATGTGGAGGACTGCAAGCCTGCCATTTTTACGCCACCTCATCCCATGCGTCGTGCTTGCTGTTGTGTTAAGCAACGACGACAACAACAAAAAAGACTTGTGTGATCCATCAGAAACAAAAATCCATTGCTTTCTTTTATTTTCTTTTATTTCTCTTTTTATTTTTTACGAGATGTGCTGTTGAACTGCCCTGCATGCTGGACATGTACGGTTTTCTTTTCTTTTCTTGTGCTTGAAGATGTACTTTTCTTTCTTTTGGTCGGATGACTCCAGCATGGCATTCATATACATATATCTATATATATATATATATATACTTCATTTTGTGGTCTCATCACTTTTTTTGGGGGGGTAGCAGCAAAAAAAAAGTGACCGGACTCCCCACACCCCCCCCCTTCTTTACGACCTGTACGCGTGCGTCGCCGCTGCGTCGCCGCTGCGTTGAAGCGCAGCGCCGCGCCGCCTCGCGCCGCCCCGCGCCCCCGCGTGTGACCGTGCGGGCTGCAGGGATGAGTTGCGCCGGTGATGCACGTGCTTGATGGCAGTGGATCGGCGGGGATCCCGGCGCAAAAAAAAAAAAGGGGGGCAAAGAAAGGACCTCACCTATTCTTAAAGGAACCCCCCCTCCTCCCCCTCCCCCCCCATCATCCCGAACCCGGGGACCCACCTGTCCGTTGCCTTTAGAGCGCGTGACGCAGGCTTGCCATGTACTGTCTATTTAAGAGAAGAAAGATACTCCAGACTTGTGCGTTTGACAACTTTGGAATGAATTTTTAAAGATAATTTAAGTTGCATAGCTGTTATTATTTTTTTTTTCCTTCTCTTTTTCTTCTTCTGTGAAATTGTGAAAGGTAACATGTGCTACAGGTTGATCTTAAGTGAAAATAAGACAGCCGGGGTGATTAGCTGGAGAGGTCCCTGCGTAAAAGGGGGATTTCTGGCGTTGGTTTGGGGGAAATTGGCACGTCTCCCATTGATGTAAGCAGCAGTTTGGTGGAGCAGTGCATGATGGACAGCGCTTTGGTAGCACGTGTGACAGCCACCTGCAGTGTATGTATATATATATATATATATATACATATATGTGTGTCTGTGGGTGTGTGTGTGTGGGGCTGATGGTCCAGCACTTCACCTGTAGTGTCTCCAGCAGAGTTGGAGAGGGTGAGACATCTCATCCAAAGTGGAGGTAACTATAGCCATGCTTTTGGAAAACGTGTCTCCATAACGAACACGAAGTATTTGAACTAAACAAAAACATTTTTAAAAAAACAAATGCACTAAATTCAAGCCTGTAATTATTCAGATCATGATGACGAAGCCTGTCCTCTGCCATTGAAGCGCAAATGTCGTTTTGCTTTTCTTTTTCTTTTTCTTTTTTTTAATTATTATTATTATTATTTTTGCGACGCATGTGTCGCGATGGTAACATTTCTTGAGTTTTGTTTTTTTTTTTTTCTTTCTTTCTATTTTTTGTTTGTCAGGCCAGGCAAGAATGTTTGTCTTAAACGAAGTCAATATTTGCAAAGCAATAACAATAATATAATGAATAATGTCTGGACATTGTTAGATGGTCAGGGATTGACACCCTGCTTGTACAAAAAAAAAATGAGGGAGAACCAGTCACCAATAAATCTTTAAAATATGTTAATTAATCTTTCCTCCTTTATATATATATAAATATATATATATAAAAATATATATATATTTTGCTGTGCAAAATTATTTCACTCACTAACCATATGTGATGTTCATATGTGCTCGTTTTTTTTTTCATTTCATACATTAAATGATATGCAATAAATGTATATAATTGTCTTCAGTCAGTTTCTTAATTTCTGTCCTGGGGCTCGTGCTGTGAGCGAGACGCGACGCTGACACGTAGCGAGGGAGGCTCGAACAACGCACCAAACACACATAACATCACCACTTCTGCACATTTTCCACTTGAGCAAAGGCGAGGTGGAGGGGGCCGCCGTGCGCGTGAGAGGGGCTCTCCGCGCGTTTGTTTTTTTTTTGGGGTGAAGCCACGCTGGTTTCACACGCAGCAGTGGAAATCGCTTTATATCAGCACCTGCAGAGCTGAGGTGGGACCAGGCAGGGGAACCACCAAAAACACACCCAGCAACACCGTGGCCTGCCTTTGCTGTTACTGCAGGAGACATCCGCTACTGCATGCAACAGAGCATGCGATAGTGCATGCGATGGCCTCGTGCAGGAGAAACCCCCCCCTGCAGATCCACTTCCATTGTTTACCTAACCGATTATACCAATATAGAAACTGATCATTTCATATTGTTGTCAGTTTTCCATATTGATTCCCCCCCCCTCATTGCCAACCATTGTTGTAATCACAAAATCATAACTTGGAGTCATATAAATATACTTTATTGCATGCCGGCCATCTTCATTTTTTCTATCAAGCGCACAACACATCGTGTACTTACTGTCTGGGTTTTCAGACTATGGCTTGAAGCTTTGGTGTCTCTTGTTCAGGCTGTCGATATGGTCAGCAATAACACCTGTGTCCTCAAGTCTGGAAGGGCGTGATGATGAGGAGGAGAAGGAGGGGGGTCGCTGTGTGTAACATAGTGTGTCTGAGCAAACATCTCTGCAGGGTGCGCACAACCTGCCCTGCATTGTGTGCACACTTCTAAGTATTTTATACATTATATATATTTGTGCGACATTTGTAATATTGTTCCCTGGTAGTTGTGTGTGTGTGTGTGTGTGTGTGTGTGTGTGTGTGTGTAGTCGGCCTGCATGTTTATGTGTCAGTCTTTGTGTGTCTGTATTTGTTCTCTTTTTCTTTCGGACAGTCGGTCGCTGGTGAGTTAGCGGCCAGCCTTGCCGGCCTCATCCAGCTCTTTGTCACACAGCCTGGAGGCTGGTCTAGAACAGTCCATGCTCTTGGAGTGGGGTGGGGTGGGGTGGGGTGGGGTGGGGGGGTGGGGGAGGTGCACTGAGGGCACATTCATTGCTGGCATGCGAGGAGGCGTTGTGGAAGGTGCCAGTGTGAGTCAGCCGCTGCAGCGGGCAGCGGAGGCCTCGGCACGGCCGCGTCCATGCCCGCCACTCCAGCTCGTGTTTAGGACCGGTCTTCGGACTTCTTCCAGGATCGTGTTCAGACCACACACACACACACACACACACACACACACACACACACACACACACACACACTCCCAGATCACCTCAGGGGTCCTGCCACTGCCATCTTCTGTTGGGTGTAATTAAGTGCAAATGCCCCGGCAGGAAGGGCGGTGTGTTGCACACTGAAGCGTGTGCGGTGAGGAGTGTGGAAACCTTCTTTCAGGGATCCAAGGAGAGTTTTCTGTCAGGGAGCAGCAAGATAGAGGTGTCACGAGAGTCACACGTCCTGTCCTGCAGGGTGGACTCTGTCAGCACCGGGCCAGCACACACACACACACACACACACACACACACACACACACATTTGGACTACTGGCCTGTTGTGCACACAATGTGTGAGAGTGTGTGTGTGTGTTTGTGTTTGTGTTTGTGTTCGTGTGCACAATGCACCGTGTGTGTGTTTGTGTGTACAATGGGCCAGTAGTCCAAGTGTGTGTGCGTGTGTGTGTGTGTGTGTGCACAATGGGCCAGTAGTCCAAGTGTGTGTGTGTGTGTGTGTGTATGTGTTTGTGTGCACAATGGGCCAGTAGTCCAAGTGTGTGTGTGTGTGTGTGTTTGTGTGCACAATGGGCCAGTAGTCCAAGTGTGTGTGTGTGTGTGTGTGTGCGTGTGCGTGTGTGTGTGTATGTGTTTGTGTGCACAATGGGCCAGTAGTCCAAGTGTGTGTGTATGTGTGTGTGTGTTTGTGTGCACAATGGGCCAGTAGTTCAAGTGTGTGTGTGTGTGTGTGTGTGCGCACAATGGGCCAGTAGTTCAAGTGTGTGTGTGTGTGTGTATGTGTTTTTGTGTGTTTCTGTGTGTGTGCGCACAATGGGCCAGTAGTCCAAGTGTGTGTGTGTGTGTGTGTGTGTGTGTGTGTGTGTGTGTGAGATGTGAGAGAGCACACACCAACCCTCCACAACGCCTACTTAAGGTTGCGTTTACACAGATCCATTGTCTTCTCGGAGTGCGTGAACGCAGTAAGTGATCACGGCCTGTCGTGTGTGTAACAAATGGCTGCAAGTTGCACAATACGCCTAAAGGAGCGGAGCGCCGCTCCGACGCCATCTGTCAGCGCGGCTCCGCTGCCCGCTCGCTGGAGGAGCCGCCGGGGCCCGGTTCGGGCCCGGCCCGGCGGGCGGATATCGCTGTGTTTTGTGTGATTTCCTCCGAGGTATGTGGCGCGACTGCTTGCTGTGGCGGCTGATCCGCCCGGAGCGAGGGGGGCGCCGGAGACAATGGCGGGCGGAGGGCGGAGAGGGGAGGGGGGAGGCTGCCCGGCCCGGGCTGAGTGAAGCGGTTTCGCCGGTGATTAATAGTGTACGGGCCGCTGGCTCCTGCCATGTAGGGATGATGAATCGCGAGTGCGGCTCGGTGCAGCTGTGCCGGTGTTGGGGCCGTGCGATTTTACAGCCGGGCCTCCGTCTTTCTTCTTCTTCTTCTTCTTCTTCTTCTTCTTCTTCTTCTTCTTCTTCTTCTTCTTCTTCTTCTTCTTCTTCTTCACTTTCTCTAATTACATCCGCCCGACTTCCGCCGCGGAGCCGCCGTTTATTGAGACTTCGTGTTGGACGCGACATGCCGTGCGTCGCCCCGGGATGAACGGCTTTTCCCCGACTCACCTGGAGGGCAGATTTGCTTTTTTCTCTACCATCCTGAAAAGGACAGGGTGCACGTAGGAAGTCACTTTTGTGCTTCCGGTTGAGTCTTTCTCTTTTCTTCTTCTAGGAACCACACAGGAAGCATGTTTGGGTGTGTTTTGAGCGGAACTTCAGTATTTTTCTGTCTCTGTCGAGAAGGGGTCCGGAGCCTGTCTGCTGGATCTGTCTTACTAAGACTGGACCTGTTAGAGGTTTACATCAAGACCACGAGACCAGGGGCGAAAATCTGATATCAGCTTTGGAGGGGGGCAATTACACCAAACCTTGTCGAGCCCAATTCCTGAGGGGGGACACAAAGTAGTGCTGTACATCAGGGGCGAAATAATGGGGGGGGGGGGTATATCATATTTTTCCCAGGATGGGGGGGGTCGTGTCCCCCCCCCTGGGATTTCCGCCTATGCATGATAGATTTTAATACACAATAACAAGCACACACACCACCCGGCACCATGCGGACGAAGCTTTTTGGTGTCCCAGGAGCCCCACATTTTACTGGGACTCGAACGTCATCATATATATCAAGTTCAACAGCACAGGCCAGTCACCGCTTAAGCTGAACGACACTTGCGTGAGGACAGATTGTGTCACCGAGACAGGTCAGTCTTAACATGCACAGCAGCGGTGCTAGGTTGTTGTTGTGTGTGTGTGTGTGTGTGTGTGTGTGTGTGTGTGTGTGTGTGTGTGTGTGTACTACAGTTTGTGCTGACCTTTGCGTACGGAGGGCAGCTTCGGGCTTCCAGTCAGAGACGATGTGGTGGGTTGTGTACTCGGGACATGCAGACCGGTCGTCGGCGGGTCACCGGGACTGGACGTCGGGGCAGCTGTGACTCCCGCAGGCCTCCGATGGGCGAGGACGGACCCGCTGTGCCCTTATGTGCACCGCCGGAGTTCTTTATAGCGTCTCGCTTGTGCGGCGAATCAGTTCCTCTGTGTATGTGTGTGTGTGTGTGCGTGTGCGTGTCTCTCTCTCTCTCTCTCTCTCTCTCTCTCTCTCTCTCTCTCTCGCTCTTCTGGAGGAAGAGCGGAGGTCAAGACTGAGAGCACACAAGGCCGCTCTCAAAGTCATGGGAGTAATCCCTGCCCTGGGGGGGCTCATGCTCATTTCCTCTGCCCGGGCAGCGCCGAATGAGACGTGCACGCGCGTCCGGCGTGCCACTGAGCACGCTGCGGTGGGCTCGCCGCCGGGCTCGCTCCGCTTTCCCCCCCTGCGCCTCCGCCGTCTTAGAGAGTAACAACAAGGCTTTCTGGTCACACAAGTGAGCCGCTGAAGGTTTAAAAAAAATCCGTTTACTTACAGAAGATAAGTGTATGGGTATGTTTGTGGGTGGGGTTGGGGGGGGGTGTCATCGGTGCAGTAAATACAGGTTTAGCTGAACAATAGAGTATTTTAGGGAAGAGCTGGGAGTCAGGCTTGAGACTCGCGGAGAGAGGGGGGGGGGGCGGGGTCGCAGCGCTGGGCCGGATGTGTCCAGACACGTGTCTCCTGACTCCTTTAGTCTTCCTCACTTCATTCTGGTTGGATGTGAATTGGGGGTAAATATGCTGTGATCTATGGCCGCCGTGGCGGCCGCGGCACGAGGATCACAGCCAACGCTAATTCATCCTAGCAAGGGAATAGGATGCCCCCCCCTTCCTTCATCAGACTAAGTGAATCAAGTTCAGTGGCAAACTTACTTTTTTTTTGCATGTGTTTGTTGCCTTCACATCTTAAGGCATGTAGGACACACACACCGCTCTTGATTTGAGGGGTTTCCCACCCTCTACTTACCCCCATTACCCCCTCCTTATGTTACACAACACATGCGTCTAAGATCCCCCTCTAGCTGATTTGATCAGCCATAGAGATATTAAAAGTGTAGAATTGGGGGGTCCGGGTAGCGTGGCGGTCTATTCCGTTGCCTACCAACACGGGGATCGCCGGTTCGAATCCCTGTGTTACCTCCGGCTTGGTCGGGCGTCCCTACAGACGCAATTGGCCATGTCTGCGGGTGGGAGGCCGGATGAGGGTGTGTGTCCTGGTCGCTGCACTAGCGCCTCCTCTGGTCGGTCAGGGTGCCTGTTTGGGGAGGGGGGAACTGGGGGGAATAGTGTGATCCTCCCATGCGCTGCATCCCCCTGGTGAAACTCCTCACTGTCAGGTGAAAAGAAGCGGCTGGTGACTCCACATGTATGGAAGGAGGCACATGGTAGTCTGCAGCCCTCCCCGGATCGGCAGAGGGGGTGGAGCAGCGACCGGGACAGCTTGGAAGAGTGGGGTAATTGGCCAGGTACAATTGGAGAGAAAAAAGGGGGGTGGGGGGTGTATAATCATTTCATGTTGATATGTGTATTTCACCATATAAAGGTTTTAAACAGCAGCAGTGTGTGTAGGAATGATGGATTGGGTGATGAGCTGGGGGGGAGGTAGACAGATAGTGGGCAATAGGGCAAATAGTGGTCAGGTATTAGAATCAGAATCATGTTTATTGGCCATGTAGGTTTGCACAAACATGGAATGTGACTCCGGTTTGGTGGCTCTCTCAGTGTACTTAACATAAAATAACAACACTACAACACAACAATCTTCAGATATATACACAAGGACTGACTTAAGAGGCGATAAGAGGATTGGGCGGCACGGTGGCCCAGTGGTTAGCGCTGTCGCCTCACGGCAAGAAGTTCCTGGGTTCGAACCCCGGGGTTGTCCAACCTGGAGTCATCCCAGGTCGTCCTCTGTGTGGAGTTTGCATGCCCCCCCCCGTGTCTGCGGTGGGTTTTTTCCGGGTGCTCCGGTTTCCCCCACCATCAGAAAGACATGCATGTTAGGGTTAACGCTGCTGTCTGTCCCCTGACCAAGGCGTGGCAAGACGACCTGGAGTTGGTCCCCGGGTGCTGCACGGCGGCTGCCCCCTGCTCCTAGCCACACAGCTAGCATGGGTCAAATACGGGGTGTAATTCCTCCATGGGGATCAATAAGGTATCTCAAAGTAAACAAAATAAAGCAGAAATAGAATGAAGTGCAGTGGTGCGGAGGATATATATGAGAGATGCTGAAGTATCTCAATACAGCCAGAAGCCCATGGCAGGTGGCAAGCAACAGGCCTGCCCAGATTCATAACGGATGGCGGGACAAAAAAAGCCCCATCTCTCACTTTACAGCGTGTCTGGGAGTTCGCAGTAACACTGTCTCCTTCAGGATTAAACGGGCTTCGGGGACCGGCGGAGATGGACTACTTTTATCGGGGAAAATTTGGCTCAATTTGTCTCGTTTTTTGGTGGCAGAAAGTCGAAGGGAACTTCAGATGGATATTTAGGGGATGTGTTTGGTGTTGTCCTTGGGAGAGTCTGGCTGCAGGTTATGCTGATAATGAGGTGGTTGGGACTTGGTGGGGTAATTTTATATGTCTGCAAATGCACCTTAAAGCGGGGGGGACAGTGACGCAAATGAATCCAACACCTGCTTCCTCTGCACTGAAGAATGGGAGAAGAAGTGTGTGTGTAAGACTGCATTTTCTGTTTTTGCTTTAAATGCAAAGAAAAGCTACATAGATAGACAGATAGATAGACAGATAGATAGATAGATAGATAGATAGATAGATAGATAGATAGATAGATAGATAGATAGATAGATAGATAGATAGATAGATAGATGGATAGATGGATGGACAGATAGATAGAGCCCTTCATCCATCCATCCATCCATACACCCATCCATCCATACATACATACATGCATACAACCATCCATCCATCCATCCACCCATCCGTCCAACCATCCATCCAGCTATCCATCCATCCATGCATACAACCATCCATCCATGCATACAACCGTCCATCCAGCCATACATCCATCCATGCATACACCCATCCATCCATCCATACACCCTATCCGTCCAATCATCCATCCAGCCATCCATCCATCCATACATACATACATCCATACATATAAGTGAAATACAAATCAGGGAGGGCCATCTTGATTGCTATATATTTTGTTTTTGTGCAAACTAGTAACAGCAAATATAGGAGACAGACTATATGACCTGCAACCCGGGTCATGAGGTCAGCTCATGTGCATTGTGTTGCACATGTGCAAAAAAAAAAAAACCCAGCCTGCTGAGTCACTCAACTGGCACCTCACTCTCCCTGTGCCCGCAGGAGCCGTTAGCCGGTGTCGTTTTCTTTTTTTTTCTTTTCTTCTAATTTACCCTAAATGACCTCTCCCTTCTTCAAGACAGTCGAGGAGCTTTTCAGGTTTCGTTTGACCGTAAGACTCCGGCACGACGGGTAGAAGTGAACACAGGGCATGATTCAGACCTGCTGCTGCTGCTGCGGCGGCGTGTCGGGCTGCATGGCTGCTCGCTCCCCCTGCAGTTTGTCTGGCCTCTGTAAAACGTGAGTTATGTGGCATTTATTTGAAAACCCAATAACTTAAGGATTTCTCCAGTGCAAGCGCGAGGGTGAAATATTTCCACGACTGTCATTTTCCAAATGGTTTCAAAGGATCCTGCTTGGCATTCACGCACCGGGGGTGGGGGTGGGGTGGGGGGTGTGCGGTTGTACAAATTGCATGTGACCTTTTTCAAATATGGTTTTGGTCAAGCGTGTGCACATGCACACACAAACACACACAGTCGCACACACACACTTGAACCGACAGTTTAATGCAAGTCAAACGGATATTGATCTCTCAACCAAGCAAGGTAACCTCTACCCCTCTCTTGGTGTATCGCTTTTTTCTTCTTCTTCTTCTTCTTCTTCTCCTCCTCTAGCTCCTTCCCTAATCTCTTCTTCTTCTTACTTCACATTTTTTTCCCCCCGGGCTGTGCTAAAGACACAGGAGGGCTGTAGCAGCCTCCTCAAGCATCCCGGTCCTTTTTACTTTTTCATGCTTTCTCTCGTGTTGTGTGTATTGTGCGTTATTTGTGTTACTCCAGAGCATCCTGTGGTGTGTGCAGTCAGTAGATGTAGGATGTAGATAGCTGACTGCCTTAGACCTACCTTGGCTGACCTAGGCCTGTGTGTGTGTGTGTGTGTGTGAAAGAGAGAATTGAGAGAGAGAAAGAGAGAGTGTGCATTTCCTTTTTGCACAGTGAAATCCTTCCTTTTAAGAAAAAATAAAATGATAATTCCATCCACTGATTGAATAATAATCTGATAAAACACACGCTAATGGCGGAAATAGTTTTAAAACCACTTTTTTTTTTCTGGGGTGTATTATTTTTTGGGGGTTTTTTTGTGCCTTTTTTTTACATTTTTCTGCCCAGCAGCAGCAGCAGCAGCAGATCTTTCGGTACCGTGTCTTCTGGCTGGGCTGTTTGGCTGCAGCAGCTCCGCTCACACAGCCCATTTACATGCACACTTCCACATTTCCTTCCACATCAAGAGTTTTATACTAAACGTGTATTTCACCCCAGACACACCAGGTGAGGAGGGATCCTGATCAAAACCGCTTCTCTGTGTGTGTGTGTGTGTGTGTGTGTGTGTGTGTGTGTGTGTGTGTGTGTGTGTGTGTGTGTGTGTGTGTTGTCTGAGTAAGAAAAAAAGAAAGGAGTGTGAGGAGCAGAGATCTGGTCAGAAGGACCACAAGTATATAACGTTGCCTGTATTAATCGTGTCATATGTGGTTTGTCCACTGGTGTCTTGTGCTTTCAGGTCGTCCAGAAAATTTCTCCATCTGTGATGTCTGAGCCCGTCCCTCAGCGCCCTTGGCTCCGCGAGGTAAAAACACGACCGTTTATTTCTCTTTCCTGCTGCCTCTCTCTCTCTCTCTCTCTCTCTCTCTCTCTCTCTCTCTCTCTCTCTCTCTCTCTCTCTCTCTCTCTCTCTCTCTCTCTCTCTCTCTCTCTCTCTCTCTCTCTCTTCATCCTGTTCTTTCAGTTTCACCTAAAAATGGAATTCATGTCTGCAAATCAAGTACACATTTATTATTATCATTTATTATTATTATGATTTTATTATTATTATCATCATCATTATTATTATTGCTGTTATTATTGTTGTTATTATTGGTATTATTATTATTATTATTATTATTACTATTATTTCTTCCATGTTTCCTGTTTTACATCCTGTAGAGCCGGGTCCAAACTATGGACCTGGGGCACTATAGGGCAGAGGTCACTTGACTGACAGTCCTCGTCCTAATATGTGGGCTGTTCCGAGTAGGGCGATCTTCTTCTTCTTCTTCTTCTTCTTCTTCTTCTTCTTCTTCTTCTTCTTCTTCTTCTTCTTCTTCTTCTTCTTCTTCTTAATTATTATTATTATTATTATTGTCATTATTATTATTATTATTATTGTTGCTGTTGAGTTTTTTTTCTCTTTCTATTTTAGTGTTATATAATAATCCAATTATTTAAAATTAATTATTTATGAGGAATTTGTGTACGAATTTGTGATTTAACGATGGAAGGGAGAGCGTCTACACATATGCTGTGATATCATAACAAAGAAATTCTCCGACGGCTCGACTGGTTGACTTTTACCATTTTGGTTCGACTTCATATAGAGAAGAGCAAATGCCCTGAGCGTCTCTATCGTTCTTCCAGTCTCCTGGAAAAGCAACGGTGACGCTTCTGAGAGGCTCCAGTCAGTGATTCAGGTGTCGATGATGTGTTATTTAGATTTTGGTGCAACGAAGAGTCTGTGACGGCCCTTAAGCTCAGTGTGCGGAGAGGAAACCTATGAGAACGTACGTCACAGAAGCCGTTGTTTGTGTAATGGCTGTGCTGGTGGCGCCGCAGCGAGTCCCATTAACTGATCTGTTAGGAGGGCGCGAGCAGGTCAGGACACCTTAGGGGGAAAGTATGCTTGATTTAAGCTTTATCTTTATGCTGGAGGAATAACGTAGAGGGTGTGTGTGTGTGTGTGTGTGTGTGTGTGTGTGCATGTGAGTGTGTGTGTGTGCATGCCTGGGTAAACGTATCCAGTGTTATTTGCCTGATTGTGTCTAAGTGGGGCATGGAATCAACAAGCTGGCCCCGCTCCAGCCCCACTTAACTTCAGGAGGGGAAGCGGGACAAAAGCCGTCAGGGAAGACAAGGACAAATCATCTTTAGATGAAGTGTTTTAAGTGCCCTTATTCTCCTCCAGCGTCATGGCTGTGAATTAGGTGCCCTCCACTCACCGCTCGGGGGTGCGGAATATAAACAATGCCGGGGGAACGGATGCTGGAAGAATGAAAGTGGAAAACCATGAGGGTGTCCATCATAGCGGGCCTCGTAAATCTGCCTCCGCCTGCTGTGCCGCTGTGCTGGGCTGTGCTGGGCTAGGCTGTGCTGTACTGGGCTGGGCTGGGCTGGGCTGGGCTGTGCTGGGCTGGGCTGACGTTGTTCTCTGACTACTTGCCAGCTTTGACAGGGGCTTCGCACGCCGTAGTCCAGTCGATTCCATCCTCGGCGATCTCCGCCGCGCCAGACAGGCCGTGTCTTTGTTTTATGCAAATCCATGCATATGAGGAAATGGGTGGGTGGGTGTTGGGGGAGGGGTGGGGGTTGCTGGGTTGGGTGGAGTATGATCAGTCTGGCCACGTAGCTCCAGGAGGACAGGCTGAGTGATGGGGATGGAGAGCCAGGTTCCCGGTGTCCTTGCCTGGGGAAAGTGTCCTGACTGTGGCCTGAGCTGCCTATACCCACCACCAGGACGCTGTGTCGCCGCGACTATACTCCTCCCCTCCCCCCACCCCGCCGAGAGAGAGAGAGAGAGAGAGAGAGCGAGAGAGAGAGATTACAATATATCAACACAGTGAAAAGGTCGAGCAGACGAGGGGGTAAAGAGAGTTAAATGTAAGTGTGTGTTAGAGAGCTGGTGTGTCTTACTCCTGACTAGGGTGTTATATTGGAAAAAGTGGGCGCACGCCTCAGGGGTTCACCAGAGAGAGAGAGAGAGAGCGAGAGAGGGAGAGAGAGAGAGGGGGGGGGACTGGAGTTCAGAACCCAGCAAGGAGGCAAGGGGACCAGAATATCCTGACGGGGATGAAATGCCAGGTGTGTGCACTGTACGCATACCGTACATTGGCGGTAAGAAGGAGAATTGGGAGCAAATATAGAAAGGCAAAGCAGACTTGTGTGTATGTGTGTTTGTATGTATTTCTGAGTATGTGTGTGTGTCTTGTTGTGGTAGTTTCTGGTTGTCTCACTGACAAAATATTCCTAAAAAATGTATTTGCACTTCCCCAAAAATACGTGGGTTAATGTTTTGTCACATGCCTACGATGTGTGTCAACAGCATCCATACATCATCCAAGCTGCTTACCCCAATCGGGGTGGCGGGGATGCTGGAGCCTATCCCAGCAGTCACTGGGCGGCAGGTGGGGAGACACCCTGGACAGGCCGCCGGGCCATCACACAGGGCCCTATGTCAGCAGCTCAGATACGTTCTGTATTTCAAAATTCAGTACCTCTCCCAGATCTTAAATCTCCTCCCCAGATTTGAGGGTTTCGGTTGGTGTTCAGTATTATTTATGTTGATAGTCGGCCCACAGTGAATGTGTTGTGTTACTCTAGAGATAACTATTCTGCATGACAAGAAACACTGCAATATTTGAGATGACTTAAGGTCCGACACCATGCAAAAACGTGACGTGAATGTGTAGTGTATTGATACTGGCCCCACAATAAATTTCCATAATTTTCCTAACCTTTCCACAATTTCTAAGCTTTAGGATTCAATTTTCCAAATTCTTTTTCTATACATCTCCAGATGCTGCAGCTTTGCATAGGAACCCTGACATTGACTTTGTGGGGTCCCAGATGTGTCCCAGAACTTATATAAATCTGAATAACACAGAAACAGGAACCCGAGTCAACAACATATCAAATGTTTTGTACCATTAGAATAGAGGTGGTGAAACTCAGTCAAGGGCGTAAAGTAGATCAGATTACATGACATGACATAACGTTAGACTTTATTATCAGAAAATTCTGGAATGTGTCTTGCGTCATGGCTGCTCTACTCAACAACAAGAGAAAAGAGAGAGAAAAAAAGATATATACATTACCTCACATACAGCCAGGCTTGGGGAGTAATAGAATACAGTAATCAGGATACAAAACAAAAAAATGTAACTTTATTCCAATACAGTTACAGGGGGGGAAAGTAATCAGATTACGATACAGGGATTATTTTTCAGGGTTACGTTTTGAAAATAATATGAATATTTTTCCACGTATCGCAAATTGTGGTCACTCACTCACTCGTGGACGACCTGAGAGGGGCGCGAGACGTGAGCAGCCATCCAATCCAGACTGAGGGCCTGTCCACGAGTACACGGGATCCTTTAAAACGTGGCTTTTCCTATGCGTTGTGGCCCTTTGTCCACACACGAGCATCGTTTTAGGTCACTAAAATGTAGATTTTTAAAACTTCCGGTCTGTGCTGTCTGTGATTGGACGTCTCAGCCGTCTGTCCACTCAGCTCCATGTTCTGACCCAAAGTAGTTTGCATTTCAGCTCCATGGGAAGAAATCAGCGGTGTTTGTATGGGTTGATTGATTTTATTTCCACGCCCACCTGTCTGTAGTGAAGCAGGCAAGCTCACAGACGGACTGGGGGGGGGGGTCTTGATCTGTCAATTTAGATACGGGTAAGAAGTTCAAAACACACAGCTGGATATCTGTGTGATTTTAACAGCTGTCTGTGGTGATTATGCTTCAGTAAATGTGACAAAAATAAACTCAAAGTGTAAAAAAACACGGGCGTCGTCTAGATGATAAATCAAATGGAAGCACGGTGTCTGTTCTGTGAGACTCATGAGCGACAGACGTCAAAAACTCATGTTTTATACATTTCAAAATTCCTCGGAATAATAATAATGATAATCTGAATCAAGTGGAAGGAGTCGCCGTCCGTCCTTTGATTTTCTCAGCAACCGTTCATCTGAAGGACTCCACACTTGGTGGCGGTGCCCTGTGGGTCTGGATGTACTCGTGCTTGTTTATTTTGCCACCCGTCCTTTAAAATACAGACTCGTCCTGTACGTTAGAAGGAAATGATGCGTTCCTCGCTGAACTGATACGGGGTGTGATTTGTTCCTTATTCTCTCAACCGGAGAAGGAAGGAACACACAGACGGTGTGTCTCAGTATTTCTTCCTTCTCCATCACCTGAACATGGTGGTGGTTTACCAGAGCGGTCTCCCCGGGGTACCAGGGCCACATAGCCTAAGTCCTAAAATTGCACATTCATTATTAAATCACATAATATAATTTTGTTAAGAAATAAAACAAGTACATTGTACAGGTGTACAATAGTACACTGTTGTGCTCATTGAATGTATGTTGTGTTGTGTGGGTTTGTTTGCTAACGAAGCCCTTATTAACGGAGACATGCTGTAGCTACATGTGTGTCTTCTAGAGACGTGTTACTCTGACAGGTCTCCTTACTGTAGGCACGTGTCTCCCTACCCTGTATTTCCCTTTACATGATCCTTTCAGGCCCGCCACATGCTGCACTAATGCCACATCCATAGAATCAGGGAATTTATTTATTTATTTAAAAAAAACAAACACCTTTTCCATTGAGGTGGGGGTCATGGGGGTCTGGGTAGGGGTTGTCAGAGTCAAAATCAAAGTATCTTTATTGCCCCTTGCAGGGAAATTAGTTTGCAGCCAGTATAAAAACTCTCACACGAAGACAAAACTTACAAACACCAAGGCGGAATTGACAACAGGACATAGTGGGCAAGGAGAAACAAAGTAGATCAAATATAAAATATAAAATATACAGACCAAGGAAACAAGCGAACTGCAGACAACAGATGAACACTATCTACTATTTAACAGCTGAATGGCAGTGGGGACAAAGGAAGCCTTGAATCTCTTGGTCCTAATACAGGGCATCCTCAACCGACGACCTGAGGGCAACGGCTCAAACTCTGGCCAAAGGGGGTGACCTTGGCACCCCAGAAGGGAAGTAGCCTTTCTGAACACCTTCCTATTATAAAGGTCAGTAAGCTGGGCTTGACTTCTCCCTGAAATCTCGCTAACCCATTTGATGAGTCTATCAAGCCGTTTTTTATTGGCCAGAGTCAAATGACCAAACCAAGCAACAATACAGTACCTTAAAACCGTTTCAATAAAGTTTCTATAAAAGAGAGTCCTCATCTGGGAGGAGACATTAAATGGACACATTTTCCTCAGGAAAAAAGTCTTTGTTGGACCTTCTGTGATGTGGAAGCAACGTGAGTGTCGTGGGAGCTGGGGTTAATGTCCCTTAATTTTCTGAGCAAAAGGAGGAAACACTATGACGGGCTGCCCACATGTGTCTCTGTGGCTCCTTCTTTTACTCTGGCCTGCAAGTAGGGTGACCAGATGCCAACAAACCACATGTGGGACAAACAGTGTGTTTGCGTGGGACAATGTTGGACACGTTTAGACATAGCCTATACTTTAATTTGTAATCCATAGGCCTATTGCCCGAATGTATTTTACGATGCTCTTCTTGACACCTGATTGGTTGATTAAAGAACACTATGGATACTCTTAGTTCATGTAGCGGGCCTAAAAGAGAGGGTGGGAGTGGGCACCTTTAATCTATGTATCAAACTAAAACAGCATTGCTTTCTGCTACATGTGTTGATGCTTAAAAGCTTAAAGTCCCCATTGTCCTTTCTAAGGTTACATTGTTTTGTTTGTCTTACAAAATGCACTGAAGTAAAAGTCGTGTTATTGATATCTTTTCTTTTGTCTTTTTTTCCTAATATTTGGCATCGAGGTAATCCAGAAGTAACTGAAAGTAATCAGATTACATTGCTTTAATATTGAGATACTTAGAGTAAGTTACAGAGTACATTTTTCAACAGGTAATTTGTAATTGTAATGGAGTACATTTATTGTTGCACGTTCAGGACATATGACAAACAGACAATACTGTCCTGTAGCATACCATGAAATGCACCAGTCTCATATTGCACAATACGCTGCAACCCATAATAGCAGTAGTTGCCCAAATAATCATCTTACTGAATTTTTCTGCGTTGTCTACTATCTTGATTGGGAAGCATAACTGACACCAGACCCAACTGATAACTGGTGTAGTTAAGGTCAGGGTAAGGATCTGGGAAGGCGGTCTTTAATCGTAATCATCTGCAAAGTCCGTGCACTTTTTTGGGAGTGTGTTAATGTTTCCCCCAATACATCCTCATCTTCATCAAAGCCATGTGAGTGGTTGCATTTTTTTTCTTTTTTTTTAAGTGTGTCCTAGTCTGCTTGTTTCTGGTTTCTGTAGCATCAATGAATGGACATCTCAAGACGTTGTGACCAGGCAGACATTGGTCTTTTTTGAAGTGTACCGGTGGCCTCGATCGGGGTTATAAGCATCATGGACCGGCGCATGTATTCATAGTTCATAGGCTGATATGGATCGTGGGGCGAACAACAGTTGCGTAAGCTTTAGAGCTGGGCGATATTGACAGAATGAAATATCACAATAATTTGACGGAAAACCTCAGAATCAGTAATGTGATGATATCCTGGGCGTGACTATTGGTGCTTTAATAAGATATTTGCATGGAAGAAAGTGTTTGGAAATGATCATTAGCAGTGTGGATGTGATGACCAAGCAGGCAGAGACATTCATTGTTCATTTCGCTCAGCTTAAGCAGTCGAATAAGTTCAGAAAATGTTATCGCTTTACTGTAATGCAGCCTTTCAGGCCAGGAAATGACATGATTTAAGTTGTATATCACAATATTATGATGACCGGATGCTAGCTAGTCTCATATCATGATATCGATATCATGTCAATATATTGTCCAGCTCTACATAATACAAAACATTTGATTCGTTGTTGTCGTGCACCGCCTGCATGTGATGTAATTATCATTGCATTCTGTGACTGCAAATAAGTTGTATACACAAACTGTTTGTGTGTGGGACCGGGCTTGTATATGCACATGCTTGTTTTTCAAGTGTTTCTAGTTTGGTTGTGTGTGTGTGTGTGTGTGTGTGATCACAGAGGCATGCTGTAATGAGTGGTTAAGGCAAACGGCTGCACTGTCTGTGACTGTATGGCTGCGGCTGTGTGAAAGCAGGCTGGCTTGCATCAGACTGACAAAAACACGCACACGGGGGGCCACCTTACACATGAGAAACCTGTCCCATCATCATCTCAAAGTGCATAAAGGGTTCTCTTTGCTCGTGGGAATTTTTGTTCGCTTTCCTCGTGCGTATGTATATCCGTGTGACAACCCACCAATCCGCACCACCCGCTTCCAAGACTCCTCTTACCCGGGGGGGGGAGCTCTATTTCTGGGTGCCAGGATGTTGGCCTTTGCCAATGAGGGCAGGTGAAATCGATCCAGATTGACCTGACAGGCAGTGGGGTGGAGGAGAAAACGAATGGGGTTGGAAGGGTGAGCGAGGGGGCCACAGAAAGAAGAGAGGCAGAGCAGGGGTACAAAAACAACCTCCCGTGGCACACGGGTCAAAATTTGGGAGGATGATTTACCCGAGATGTGGTGTTATCCCGTCCTTTACCCCCGCCGCCCCTCCCCTCCCCTCCACCTGCCTCTCGGAAAGGAGTGAGAAACCAGAGACTCCTCAGGACGAGTGGACTATATATATCCCCAGTGACCAAAGACACTGTGGTCTGCCTTTAAAGTTAAGAATATAAATATAGATATCCATGTACAGCACGCTGGGCACCGACATGCACCAAATAGAATTTTCTCAGCTTGGATGAGCTCAGACCAGGTTTACACCAGGGCTATTTTATAGCCTCTATAGCTGTCAGTCACCACACCCTCTCTGCAGGAAACGCCGTGCACACACAGCGCTGGCGACATATCTCTCACGCAGCTATCCTGCTTCTTTCTTGCATAAAGGTTGGAAACTAGAACTTGTAACAACAACTCCGGTCTTCAGGTGTCTTCGTAGTGTGCAATTATTATTTTTCTTTCTTTTTGTGTCCAAGTGCAAACGAGAAAAGATGAAATAAAGTTGGATTTTTTTTTTTTCACTTTTTTTTTTTTTTTTTTTTTTTTGCACAGTCTATCTAGAAAATCTGCCTGTGTTGGAGGAAGATGGGTGTAAATAAAGCAGAGGTGCAGCCCTACCCTTATTTCTTTCCCTGCTCAGAAACATCAGTCACTAAAAAGACAGAAAGAAAGGCAGACAGAAAGAGGAAGATTCATAGCTGTGTTTGTAAGTGCAGGGGTATGAGATTTCATCCAAGGTGTTCGGGTATTTTTTCCATTTTGCTAATTATTTTCCTGTGGCGTAGTTCTTCTCAGTGTGGCACTTCTCTCCAACTCTGAGAAAAGAGCCATGGCAGCAAATGCTTGGTCAGCCCTTCTGCGGGTGTGAGATACCATCCGGTCTGTGGCAGACTGGTGTAGTAGTAGCCTGGGACAAGGCCACAGTAAAGGTGCAAGGCTGAGGAGGATGCAGGACCAACTTCAGTCATCGGGAAAAGGCAGGATGGAAAAATTTCCTCTCTATGTTACCCATGTGGAGGAAATGGACAAGGACACCATGTTCCCCCTCTCTTAATCTGAGGCTCTCTCTTAATCTATGGAAACGAATGGGTGAATCGATTTTGCGGCATCATTGCAAAACAGCAATAAATCTGGGTCTTATTTTTGTAGTTTTTGCCATTGTGCATATTGGTTATGATATCACTTTACTCACTTCGTTGAGGAGATTTTAGATAGGGGACCACTGCTGGAAAACAGTTTTCCAACAGTTTCTTATGGGCAACTGAGTACGAGTGTCAGGAAAGGTTTCAACAAGTCCAATTCAACCCAATTATCTAAACTGCATATTTGGAAGATAAAACAGAAGTGTAAATTAAAAAATTTTTTTTACCTGGAATGTCCAATATGGTCGATCACATTGCCAAGCTACTTCCTGCTTCAACTCGAAGGAACGACCAGCCTACTACCTAATGTCGGTCGTGCTACTACTTCTACCATGTACTGACTACCTGGCTGGAGCAACTGAGAAGTCAACGATAATAATTAGGGCTGTCGGTCAATTAAAAAAAAAAATCTAATAAATTTCACAATTTGCTGTGATAAATTGCAATTAATCACTTTTTTCTTCTTAAGACTGAAGCTTGTGATAATGGATATTTAAATGTAAAATCACGGAATTCATGCAGAATCAACACAAATGACGTATAATTAAACTGAGATACTGTTTAATAGCATCTTTTAACTTCGAACACAGATTCTCTCCTGTGAACTACAGATTTCCAATAAAACCATCAAGGCCATCAACGTTGACCGTCAGCTTGAACGGCTCTATAAGCGCCAACCAAACTCTCCCCGGCCTCCGCTCTACCTAACACCGAGTCCTCGCGCCTCCGCTATACCTCCTTGTTGGAGGGCGGACCAAACTAGCAGTTGGGCAGGCATTATGAAAACGTGTTACATAGTGACGTAGATAGGTAACGGACTACAAACGAGGCGTTTCAGGCAGTGTTTCACGGAATTCGCAGATGGCACCTCAGTGATTGGACCGGCTATAGGAGGGAAGTGGAAGATCTAGCCATATGTTGCCATGGTAACAACCTCTCTCTCTGTAAATGTCAATAAGACAAAATAATTCATTGCTGACTTTAGAAACATCAGGGAAAAGCACATTCCTCGTTTCACCAATGGCTCGTCTGTTGAAATTGTGGACAGTTTTAGATTTCTCAGTTTACGCATCACAGTCACCCTCACACGGTCTCTCAACACCAACTGCATCCTGAGGAAGGCGCCGCAGAGACGGTATTTTCTGAGGCGCCTCCAAAGATTTGGTATGAGTACCAAAACTCTTATGAGCTTTTATGGCAGTACTATGGAGAGTGTGTTGACAGGCTGTATCACAATGTGGCTTGGCACCCTGACTGCTCAGGACAGCAGACTGCTGCAAAAGACTGTAAAGACAGCAGCAAAAACCATCGGCATGGAACTACCATAACTTCATAATATTTACACCGCTCGCTGCAGAAGCAAAGCCAAAACATCATTAAGGACAGCAGCCACCCCGCTCATGTTCTGATCTCGCTCCTTCCATCTAAAAAACATTACCGGAGCATCAAATCGCACACCACCCGTCTCAGTATTGGTGCTTTCCACAGGCGGTCAGGTTGCTCAACAGCTGATGCACCCATAAGCACCTTACATGGTTGTGTTATCATGCACTGTATATTGCGTGTATCATGTGTGAATTCATGTTTACTTAGTCTATGTAGATCTGTAGTGTTGTCTTTTGTTTGGGTGGGGGGGGGTGGGGGTGTGTCCTTGTGTCCCTTGTGTCAAGGCAGAGAGAGTCAGAACACAAGAATTTCATTGTATTCTAAATACACATTAAAGTTGAGCTTGTTTTCTGTCAGAGCGAATAACTCCCTTTGGCGTGGACTTTGGGCTTTGTAACTCTGCAGACGTTTTACATGCTCCTCCCAGCTATATAACACACACACACAAAAAAAAGGACAACGAAAACCCAAAAAGCACAGGATGGGGCCCTTAAATTACAACTACTGAAAGTTACGAAGAATATGTAACTTTGGTCTGTCTCTCTCGATAAATGTGTTCACTCTCTCGCTCTTTCAATCGAGTCGAGTCAAGGCAAGCCAAATTAATTGATAAAGCACATTTAAAAACAACCTGCGTTGACCAAGGTGCTGTCCAGACCAGAGCAGGTAGCTAAAACATCTCTCACTCAAATACTCCTCTCCTCCTCATCACCGCATCATTAAACAATGATGGTAACTCTTGTGTGTATAGGGGCTATGTGTATTGGTACGTATGTGTGTATGCACGCCGATGTATCCTGTATGGATGTTCTTCATTTAGCCATCTTGTGGTGTTTGCTGTATTCATGTACCTGTTGTGCTTATGTGAGGCTCTGTAAAGAGTGTGGCAACAAGTTTCATTGGAAAAGGACAATAAATACTCTATCGACAGAAGAATTTAAATAGTTCTTATTGATAGTGGAAGGTGGAAGGGCGTAGCCCGAGGGTTGTGACTCATATCGCATGACACAGCTAAACCTATGACAATCCATGGTGGTAATAAAGCAGTTATAACCACAGAAGCGGACTCACTGCTTTGTGTATAGATTGTGATAAAAATGTCAAGATAAGTACCAGGGTTGTCGTCTCTGACTTGGGTGTGTCCAAGTACATCAGTATTCACTGAAAATAAGTTGTTTTAGTGTTGTGTTGTGTTGTGTTGCTGTAAAGCCCCTTGAGGCAAATATGTAATTAGTGATATTGGGCTGTACAAATAAAATTGACTTGAATTGTGCAGCAATTGCGTAGCCACGGGTGTGCCCGTATGTGCCTGTGCCATCGAAATCTCAAACTGGCACACCCAGCATCATCATAACAATGTATGAGTTGGCTGCAAATAATAATAATAAAAAACTTATTACTTATTGTTTCTTGCACAATTGAAATTAATTGAAAGAAGAAGAGAAAAAAAACAACAACATCGCTACCAATAAGAATTAAACAGTTCTTGTTCCTGGTTGACTAGACTAGTTGTGACTGACCAGATCCTTGCGTCGCTTTGGATGCAAGCGTCTGCTAAATGAAGCTGTAAATTGTTCCTAGCTTCTTGTTTACCATATGATGATGGTAGGTCAGAGTTTTATTTATTTACCCCCCTCCCCCTTTTTCTCCCATTTGTACTTGCCCAATCACCCCACTCTTCCGAGCCGTCCCGGTCGCTGCTCCACCCCGTCTGCCGATCCAGGGAGGGCTGCGGACTACCACGTGCCTCCTCCCATACATGCGGAGTCGCCAACCGCTTCTTTTCACCTGACAGTGAGAAGTTTCGCCAGGGGGACGTAGCGCGTGGGAGGATCACGCTACCGGCCAGAGGAGGCGCTAGTGCAGCGACCAGGACACATACCCACACCCGGCTTCCCATCCGCAGACACGGCCAATAGACTCAGTTTGAAACTCCTCCCCCGTTCGCCGGTTAGGTGCGGGTGAAAGTTCGTCGAAATTCGGTGCATGTCGTCGACACTTAGCCATGGTAAATCTTGCGGGCGTCGCCAAAAACACGCCATTGTCAACGGCGCACGCCGACACACCGGAAACTGGTATGACCGCTGCAGTAGAAACCGGAAGTCAGTGGACTACAGTTACGCGCGGAGCAGGGACGCCCAACCAAGCCGGAAGTAACGCGGGGATCCCAACCGCCGATCCCCGTCTTGGTAGGCAACGGAATAAGACCGCCGCGCCACCCGGGACGCCCCAGGTCAGGGTTTTTTTATAGGAGAGCCGTGGCTGTTCGTTTCACAGAGGCCAGATTGCGAGCGGCCCCGCCCCTGTCACTCGGCGTACAAGCGCGCGCGCATCGCACAGAGGGGACGGAAGCCTACGTTTCCCGCCGGCTAGCTTGCTCGTCGCTAAAGACGCGAGGAGCGGGACGAAGAGAATTCTGCTCAAGTTCGGGCGTCGTTCCCAACCCAAACACCTGCCCCGGTGCTGGTCCCCCCCCCCCCCCAGCAAGAGCCGAGTAGCAACGACACGTGCTCAACGCCAAGCCCCGCCGTCTCCCGCCAAAGGTAAGCTAACGTACACTAGTAGCCTCTTGCCTGTTTCAGTAGCCTGTTTCAGTAGCCTGTTTCAGTAACCTGTTTCAGTAGCCTGTTTCAGTAGCCTGTTTCAGTAGCCTGTTTCGGTAGCCTGTTTCGGTAGCCTTCTCTACTGGGCCTAGTTTTTGTTGGGCGCACAACTGGATTGTAATGCTGACGCGGCTGCGTCTGTCGTGCCGGTTTGTGTGGCTGCCGTGCCAGGCTCCGTTCAAGTGTCCTTTCTAACGTTACTGAGCGTGTTGGTGCCGCACACTTGATTAATGACGCTGTAGCGTCTGTCAGCTGCGTGTGCGTGCGTGCGTGTGTGTGCGTGTGCGTGCGTGAGACCGCCGCGCCAGGCTACGCGGTGCCGTTAACGTTCGTCTTGGTGCCTGTAACAGTACCTCTGACGGTGTGTAAAGCTGGTATGATTAAACCGTGCATTCAGGCAAGTATAGTTGTAATGGTCTATTTTGGTCAATGCGTTTCAGAACCTGCTAAGTGTGGTTGGTCTTGGACGGGCTAGCCCCACCTGATTTTCTCTGTTTGATTTCTGCCTGTGCGGTGCTGTGTAGCCCTTTAGCTGAGGTACTAGGGGGGGTTGTCTGTCATCGTTGTTGTGCCGAGTTACACCATTGTAAAGCTGTGTCTAGCGCCGGTCCCGTTGCCAAAAATCTCCACAATGGAAGCTGGTGAGTGAAATGACGTCATGAATGATGTGCACAGTGGCAAAAATGTCAAAAATAAGACCCAGGCTGTAGAAAATCACACATTTTTCTATAAGGCTACCATAGTCATTAAACCCCCCCCCCAAAAAAACATTGTTGTGTATGAGCTAGCAACCCAGCATTAGTCATACCAAATATACCTCAGCTTAGCATCCTGCTCATAGAGGTTGTTGATGCCTTTTATTCTGCCCTAATATAGAGGCAGTCTGAACCCTATAGACGTTATAGCCTTTAAAGCCCAGAGGTCCACACATTAGCAAAGGCAAAGCCAAGAACAAAACCTGCCTACCCAATTTCCCCTCGGGGATGAATAAGGGATTCTGATTCTGAAAACAACAGTGATAACAAATACAGGAATGGAAAGTCGTAATTTTGAGATTTACGGTTTCTATTTTGCCTCAACCTTTGTGCTAATCCCACAAACATCCACTCAGAGGGTAACTGTCCATGTTCTCTATCCCTCTCCTCCCTCTATATTTATACTTCAATGTCAAACTTGTCTCTCTTCTGATGTCTACCCTTCTTTTTTAGAGTCACACACAGCTCCTCCTCCCTCCGTCTGCCCTGCTATCCTCCAAATGACTCTTCCTCCTACCCCACCTCCTCCCTAACAAACTCCCCCCCCTTCCTTTGCATCCGTTCCTGACGTCACCTTCCCCTCCATCCCTCCCTCCCTCCGTCTCATGCTGCACCTGCTTCCCGCGCACCCGCTCTTTGCTTCCACCCTGAACGTCACTTTTCCCCTCCTCCTCCCTTCCCCTTCTTCCCCTCGTTAGCTTGATGAATGGCTTCACTGCAGGGAAAGTGCTGATTTTCATCCTTCTGTCTGATTTCTGCTGGCTGTTATTAATTTCAAACACTCAGAGAAAAGCAAGTGAGTCAATAAATAAAGAAATGAACACACTTCATCCTGCCAAACAGGCGCTCTTTACAGTCATTCACCTCGTGTACAATGTCCTCCGCAGAGGCCCGGCCTGCGTCTGCTATACCAAGGTGGAGTTTCAGCTCCACGTTACAATCACAAGACTGCGCAACATCCTTTGGTGAATCTCGTATAAGAATGATGACGACTATGTTTACATAGCAAGAAGAAATCTGGGTGTTAGTGAAGGTCAGGTCATGCCAGTATTCAGTTATTGTGTACACATGGATATTGCCAATAGCCGCGTCTACACGATTCTTTGCATAATTGCTGCATGCTCCAACTTTTTCCCACCATCTCTTCATCCTTTAGCCTGTGCAATGGATTTCCCCCTCTTCGATCTATAGTTTTATTTTTGGAGTTTTATTATTTATTTGTTTTATTTCTATTTTATTTTTTATTTCTATTATTTATTTTTCTTTTCTTTTGTTTATTTATTTTTGGAGTGAAGACAAATTTTGCTGACAACATAGCAATTGAAAGTAGATGACGATCATCATCAGCTTGTGTTTTTGGCAGCCATGTTTGTTGTTGACGTATGCACTTACCCCGTCATATGCACAGTTTCAGAGACAAAAAGAAATCAGAGTAAAGGGGCGGTCATGCTACCGTTGATGCAAACTGAAATAATTTCGTTCCCCGCATTAAATATGGACATAGCCGTATGGGATATCATGCTGAGTAGAAGGCTTTGTATTTTGCCAAATTAAAAACGCAGGACGGTGCGAGATTGTGAGACTGATGAATTCTGTCATGTTTAATTTTTTAGCATCCCGGTCACTGTGCGATTGAGCACCTGTGCCGGTCAAACATGTTCAGGTCCTACAAATCCACAGGTCAAAAGTCAAAAACAGATGAGGATACCTTTTTCCTGCAATATCCCGTCTATATTAGGTTTTGAATATGTCAATTAAGGCCTTTCCCAATTTTCAGAAATCAAATAGAGGCATTCACATGACCATTTCAATATTCAGTGTTCCCAAAAATGCAACAAAAAAAAAGAAGGGGGGTGTGGAGGGGTTAGTGCATTAGTGTGCATGTAAATCCACCCCATAATATGGTGCAAGTGAATTGCGTTGAATTAGTTCATTTCTGGAGTGTGTGTTTTATCGGCCTACATGGCGTTAAGTGAGACAACCAGCACACAGTGTGAGACCATGGAGAGACTGAGGTGGTCTTCAGGTCTCAAGGTAGAGAGCCTTGGTGTATGCTCTCTTACTTTTTCACACCAGCACAATTAAGGGAAAGGATACAGAGTTATTGCTGCACATTAAAAGACGATGTCCGCAAGGGCCACAGCTCTATGTCTCAGTACACATCGCTTTATTGTCCGGTTTTGGGACCTTTTTGCAGAGTAGTAACATCAAACATCACAAACGATCATTGGAGGCAAAGGGATGCTATCTCCCCCTTTCTTTTGGTCATGCATATGTAGTTTTTGCTGTCAAGCTGGAGTGTGTGTACAGTAAACATGAAGTAAGTCCGTATTATTTCTCTCATTTCAATACAACTGGGAGGTCTAACCCTAAAACCTCACCATAATTCACACACAGACACAGATATTAAACCCTCAGATGTCATTAAACTGTTTACTAGATACTCTAGATAAACACAATTTAGTGTGCTGTGCCATTGCCCCATTAATATCAGTATTAATATTAATGTTTAATGCAGAGACATTTGTATGGCCTCCGCCTTGCAGTGCAACCAGCAGACTCATGTTTGCCTTGGCTCTGACAACAGTACAAATATGCTGGGCAGATATGCTATATATATATATATATATATATATATATATATATATATATATGTGTGTGTGTGTGTGTGTGTGTGTGTACTCTAGTATGTTTTTGTGGCCTGCCATGGTGGGTGTGATTCGAGCAAAATCTTATTTGTTTGTATGCGTCTGTATGTTTACGTGTGTATTTGTTTTTGTGGCTATGAGAGCGAGAGCGAGAGGAAGAAGAGGAGACACAAGAGAAATGGAGTTTTCTTGTAAATGAATTGCATGTGCGTAAACGAAGCTGAGCCACCCGTGTCTGGCTCGACAGAAGGCTTTATTGTTGGCTAAATGGGAGAACTGCCCTCTACCCCACGATCTAGGGATCTGTATCTTCTCAGCAATCATGTTTGGGTCTTCACTCTACTCAGATTCACACTGAATGAAGAGAGACATTGAGCGTCAAAGTGTTGAGTTGAGTCTCTTTCTGAGGTAGAACTCTTCACCTACTTTTGGGGTAGTTTGTATTTATACTGTACTGTACTGTGCTGAAGAAGGTTTGGGATGCAAAGCAGTTTCTGACTTTGGCTTATAAAAGAAGAGATAAATTTTCTTTTTTGGACCCCCCCCCCCAATTGTACCTGTTCAATGACCCCACTCTTCCAAGTCGTCCCGCTTGCTGCTCCTCCCTGTCCGATCCGGGGAGGGCTGCAGACTACCACATGCCTCCTCTGATACATGTGGAGTCACCAGCCGCTTCTTTTCACCTGACAGTGAGGAGTTTCACCAGAGGGACATAGTGCATGGGAGGATCACACTATTCCCCCCAGTTTCCCCTCCTCCCCGAAGGGGTGCCCCCAACCGATGAGACGAGGTGCTAGTGCAGCGACCAGGACACATACGGCTTCCCACCCGCAGACATGGCCAAATGTGTCTGTAGGGATGTACGACCAAGCTGGAGGTAACACGGGGATTCAAACAGGCCATCCCCGTGTTGGTAGGCAACGAAATAGACCGCTACGCTACCTGGATACCCAGAGATAGACTTTTTGTAATAAATAAACCACATCCATTTCTAGAGAGAGGTGTTTTGATGACCAGCGTCAATCAGAGTTAACTTTCTAAATAAGATTATGCTCTTAAGATGGTGTGACCAGTTCTCATGCATCGCCCCGCTAGTATGAAAATAAGCAGAGAGACACATTATGGATTGCAAAAAGAATAAAAAAGAGCAAACGGGGGGATGGAGGGGGTACAGGGGATGGAGGGGGACAGTCTCAGTCTCTGAGAGGCGGTCGGTGGGATGGAGGAGAGGAGGAGCAAAAGAAGCAGGAGAAGAGAGGAACGAGTGTAGCCTGTATTAGTAGTAACCGCGGGGGTGGTGGAGCCTGTATGTCTGCTCCATGGGTCTGTGAGCGCAGACATAACTATTGTGTTTACAAGCCTCAGTTGCTCTTACTGCTAAATTATTGGGTTGGGGGCGTGTGGAGGGAAGAGGGGACGGGGGGGTTGGGGGTTGGTGGAGTGGGGGCGGGGGGTTTGAATAACTGTCCCTCTCTTTCATAGTTCTGGTTAACCAGGCTGAGGAATGTTCTTTTGCCTTTTCATAATTACAGACTTTGTGTAGTGTCACCCTTGGAGAGCGCGTATAGCCTGAGAGACCCGACAGTGACACGGAGAAATAAGGGCTCCATGTACTGCAGTTGTGTACACCCCAACATACTGGCTGGAGCCTTAGTGAAATAACTATGATGTTGAAGTCAAGCGGCAGCATGCAGGCTGTACCAACACGGTCTCTAGGCACAACATTTGCAAATTTCCAGAAAATACTTAGCCAATACTTAGTGTTTTCTAAAATGCGTTGACTGGCAGTGATTTGTCATGTGCCTACAATTGTGTGTCAACAACATATCAAATGGTTTGCACTGCTGGATTAGAGAGGGTTAAGTTTAGGTATGGGTCGTTTGGTGTGGTTAAGGTCAGGGTAAGGATCTAAGCGATCAATTGGAAATCGTGATCATCTGCGTACAGCATGTGTCTTTTGTGTCTTTTGTGTTTCTGTTTCCTGCTGCCTATTTCTGTTCCCTCCTATGCACCTTCGCCCACAGTTGGTCACAACACCACATGATTTGAGGAGTTTTTGTGTCATGTGGGCTGCTTGTTCCCTGGTGTAGTGTCATTGATCAGACACAAGTTGCTGTGACCAGACAATCATACTGACTGAGAGCCATAATCAGGGTTACAATTAGCACGAACCTGTGCTAGCTTAGCTATTTGATATGTTCATATTGCACATGGCTCTAATAGCGGTCACATAGCACTAAACATCTGATACGTTCGTTCACACACATCGTCTGCATGCGACACAACGTTAGCATTTGATGTATTTTGGGACATGCAAATGAGTTTAATGTGGAGGTTTTGTCTGTGAGACCGGGTTCATTTGGACACATCACTATATCGAGGGATGAGGGGGTTGTGACGGTGCATGTTCAGTTAATGGCCGTGCACTGCAGGGGAAGTGCGGTGGAGGCACGCCAGGGCCAGAACCAGGCTGTGTATCCAGTCTGTCGCCTCTCTGTGGCCTGTTTCATTGGTCTGCACGGGTGTGTGACCCCTCGGGAAAGAATCTTGTGGCGGTTAAAACGGGAGACAAAAACAGATATCACAAGAGATGTCCCACAACGGCCTCTTTCACGCTCATTCTCGGCACTAACTAAACTTGTTTCTTCTTCTGTTTTTCCCCACCCTTGTGTAGATGAAATGTACAGACTTCCTCTTGCAGCCATGTAGTGCGCTCCGTTTTATTTCTTATGGACCTTCAAAGGGAAGGTAACAGCTGGTAGTCTCTGGTTGCGTGGGGTGTGGAGCAGTGTAGGATGACATTATCGGAAGTGGACGCATATAGATTCTGGAAAAAAAAAAGACAAACAGAAAGAGAATACGACGGCGCACTTCTCTCAGTATTAGCTATCTGCTTGGATTACTCTTAACAACCCCTGACCGGCCATAATAAGAGACATGTATCCGTATGGACGACCAAAATGGCTGCGACCAAAATGGCTCCGTGTTTACTCTCCAACCGGGTGTCCTACAATATCAGGCTTTTGTTGGTAAATACAAACACAAGTACTTCACTACTTCTCCGTGGTGCCGTGCTTCGTACTCGGGTTAGAGAACCGAATCGAGAAGCCGAAAGCAAGTTTGTTCTCGGTGCACAAACCTATTCGCCACAAGTTCTATTAATGAGGGGGGCTGTGGAGGGAGGGTGATGGAGAGGGACAAAGCTTTGCCTTCATTCCTGCGGCCGAAGTGGGATAGTTGCGGTGATGAGTAGTGACAGCTGAGGGAACGAGGGAGCGACGGAGGAGTATCACTCCAAAAATCCTCAGGAAACGGGGAGGAGGAGAGGATCTTTCAGGCTGAACTGCAAGCTGCAGCATCCCTCCATTTGTGCTGCCGCCTCCGTTTTAAATATACTGTACACTCAGTACAGTATATTTAGATCACATGCGTGCCGGTATAAATTTACGTGTGCATTACACACACATGAAACACTGAATTATATATATATATGTATGTATATATATGTATGTGTATAGTATAAAGTCTCTTATTAACTCTTTAGTCATGAGTACATTATCATAATGATTCATATTAATACAGCCTCCTTGACCCAGCACCCTGGGTCCGAATTAGATATACGTCAAACGGCTATTCTGCTCCTGAATGAGAGAACACATTCTCATTTCCCTCGCCATCTCTTGATAGTACCTCTAATAGACCTCCCTCCCAGTGGCACTCTGCTGGGGCAACTTTCACCTGCTATACTGCTTTAATGAGATGTCTCTGAGATGTCTGCATTGTGTTGTGTGTGTGTGTGCGTGCGTGTGTGTGAATTTGCTGCACGGGTGTGTGCGTCTGCATACGATCCGTGTGTGCGTGTGTGTGTGTGTGTGCCTGAGAAAGAAAGATGTGAACTCTCCTTGTGGCCCTCTTTATCTCCACCCCTGTGTCGGAGTACAGGGAGGTCAGGAGCAGGGCTGCCTGCGTGCGTCTCCATTCCCACGGCTGCTGTCTCACAGGCAGAGTGGTCACAGGAGAATGAAAAGACTATGGATTTTTTTTCTCCTCCTCCTCCTCCTCCTCCTCCTCCTCCTCCCTGCACTCCACCAGAGCACGCAGATTAGACAGGAGACGAGCAGAGAGCCAGGCCCGTTCAGAGCAGCCCTGCCTGAGAACGACACCACAGCAGCAACGCCACTAAGTATAGCTGTTCACAGAGCGCTGCATGTAGCACATACACACACACGCACACATGCATGAGTGTACACACACGGGACTGTGTGTGACATGCAAAAGCCCACACATGCAAACACACATTAGAACAAATATACACTTGGATGTGTGCATGTGCAGCCACACACACACACACACACACACGCACATACACACAGAGACACACTGACACAAATTAATACTTGCACTCACTTTTTCAAGGTTACCCAGATGGGAGACGACAGTTGTGTGTCTGTATAAAAAGACATTTATGGAAAAAAATTGAGAGATGGAGAGGTGACATGAGGCGGGAGGGGAGAAATAGCTGGCATTATTGGGAAAGAATGGGAGAGAGAGAGAGAGAGGTGTCTGGGTAGCATGGTGGTCTATTCCGTTGCCTACCAACACTGGGATCGCTGGTTCGAATCCCCATGTTACCTCCGGCTTGGTCGGGCGTCCCTACAGACACAATTGGCCGTATCTGCGGGTTGGAAGCTGGATGTGGGTATGTGCCCTGGTCCTTGCAATAGCGCCTCCTCTGGTTTGTCAGGGTACTTGTTTGGGGGGGGGGGACTTGGGAGAATAGCGTGATCCTCCCATGTGCTATGTCCCCCTGGTAAAACTCCTCACTGTCAGGTGAAAAGAAGCGGCTGGCGACTCCACATGTATCGGAGGAGGCATGTGGTAGTCTACTGCAGCCCTCCCCGGATCGGCAGAGGGGGTGTAGCAGCGACCCGGATGGCTCGGAAGACTGGAGTAGAGAGAGAGAGAGAGAGAGAGAGAGAGAGAGAGAGAGAGAGAGATGAAGAAGTTGAAGAAGGGAAACAGAGGATGTAAATTCAAAGCCCCTGCTCCCCTCATGAGCAATTAGAATAATTTGAATTTAAGATAAGAGGCACCATGGATGCCTTCTCAGTATCCAGGGGAGTCTCCTGTTGTCCTCCACCTTGTCTTCCTCCGCCTTATCTTCCATCAGAATGCATGAGAGGCCATCGGGACGGAACAGCGACACGCCCCACAACGATAACCACCGCCTGCTGCCATATGGCCCGACTCTCATCCTCTCAGTTGCTTTAGACTGCCATTCCTGCCCCTGCACAAACACATATGGGCAGAAAATCTCTCCCTCTCTCCCACAAACACGACACTACTGCCCACACAATATTATAGGCTGGCATACAGGTCGAGACAAGAAGCTCGTAAAAGCCTATCGAAAGGAGCAGCATCTCATCTGTGAGCCATAGTCGTGTCTATATGAGACCGTCTTAAGCACAGCAAACCCCCGTGCTGTGTGTGAGAAGTCATCGAATCATTTGTTCATTTCAGGGAAGGTTGAATCAGTTCATCTGGACACAGCGTTCATCAACAGATACGTTTCATCACTCAGCTAAGTGACCTCTTCAGTCTAGACTGACTGCAAGTATCTCACCCTTATAAAGAATACAGTACAATACAGTCGCCCGACGACCGAAACCAACGATCTGTTTCATATGCAAATAGGCGTGACTAGAGTTACAGCGGCCGTGTGTACTATTCACAGAGGGTTAGGGATTGTTGCAATCGCAGCGTTGTACGATGGCGACAGATGTATACCCGAAACCAACGACCGGTTTCATGATGTGGGTGTGCCGATTAACTAGAGTTTCGATAGCCGTGCGTACTATTCATCAAAACTAGTTAATGGGCACACCCGTATTTGATCATGAAACCGGTCGTTGGTTTCGGTCGTTATACATCCGTCGCCGTCTTACAATGCTGTGATTGCAGCAATCCCTAACCCTCTGTGGATAGTACACATGGTCAGTGGGCACACCCGTATTTGATCATGAAACCGGTCGTTGGTTTCGGTCGTTAGGCAGCTGTACTGTTTATAAGGGTGGGGATACCTGCAGTCGGTGTAGACTGAAGAGGTCACTTAGTGGAGTGATGAAACATTGTGTGCGGATGAACTGATTCAACCTTCTTTGATTTTCTTACCTGGATTATTGAGCATGCACCAAGACATTTATTCATTTGTTTATTATTGACCGTACATTGTATGCTACTCAGCTGTATGTTTGCATTTCGTGCTCGGAAAGTGAGCAGTTGCAGGTATCTATTAGGGAGGGCTGTGTTGTCTGTTTGAGACCGTAATACATCTTAACTAGCCATCGCTGGCAAGTGAATGTTGGGTGATGTGTAAGCCACCGGTGTGCCCCCGCTGTTTTTATATGTAAGTAAAGTAGAAACGGAGAGAGAGGGATCGTGGTGTATCAGCTTGCTTGTGGCTGCACATGGGATGCTTTTTTTTTTTTTTTTTTTTGCATGTCCAGAACAAGGTGGCAGCTTGTTTGCGTCATCAGGGAGGCTGCCGGTTGCCACGGACACGCAGAGGGCAACGTTTCCATGCACAGGAGGAGTGTGCGATGACATAAGCAGGGCGCTGCGCCCTTACCTGGCACGGTCCTTCCACAACACACACACACACATATATGTGGGGTAGGGCCGGGGGTCAAGGGCGTACACAGATATCCACGCCGCCGCAGTCCACAAGAAGCGGAAAAAGCCGTGGCGGCTACGGTAGACGGGCGCGGGCGTACTTCCGAGGGCTCCGGTTTTGAATTCTCCGAGGCATTTCTTTGCCTCCGTTGTGCGATTGCAAGTGTTTAATGGCGAACCCGTTGTCGGTGTCTGATTTTGCACTATTGGCAGCGTTCGCCGCACACTGTGAGTGCTGTAAATAGCCACGGTTTGTCGTGCGTCTCTGCTGTGTTTGGACCTATTTTAGAGCTGACACAGGAAACAGGGCCATTCTGACAGACTCCCTGCCAGCCGGTACTGCACACAGCAGCCCCGGAACCTTCTGTCACACACACGCACACACACACACACACGCACACGCCAACACTTACATGCAGATGCATGCATGCATGCACACTGACAGATTGTAATGCAGAACTCCTCATTCATACATATGAAGTGTAAGCGGTTTGTACTTATCCTGTATAAAAGCCCTTGAACCGCACTAAGTCTGTGCTGTTCTCGGCTCCATCCCGTCGTTCCCCTGCGTTGTTCTAGCTGTTTCTGTTCAACGGCACAAAAATCCTTCTCCGCGACGGCTCCATCCAGGAGCCTCCCTGCTGTGTTACTCGGGTCGCCGTCCCTGTTTTGGGCCTGCACACGTCTCCCCCCCGCCTCCTGGAGATTTAGGGAATATTTAAAGCTAGCTGGACAGGGCTGGGGAGACTCCGTTTCTTGAGCTGCCGCCAAACCAAGAAAGAAAAAATGAAAAAAAAAATTGGCTGCTTCTCTGGGTTAGTTATCTCGTCTTAAAAGCAAAGTTTTAACTGTGGAAAGGAGCTCAGTTTCAGGTTTCTGCTCTCAGTTGCTGGAGAGTTGGCTTACTCAGTGTGTGTGTGTGTGTGTGTGTGTGTGTCTGTGTGTGTGTGTGTGTGTGTGTGTGTATGTGTATGTGTATGTGTATGTGTTTTTTCCATGTCACTCATGCCAGTATAATATAGCCGCCCACTGGCTCATTATAGATTCTGCGTCTTACATGCTCATAAACTTCAATGAAAAAATAAAAAGTCACTATGAGCTGCTCAGGAGGTGTGCGCATGCACACCAGGCGCCTCCTCACAGGCCATAGCAGACTCCCACTCAGCAACCTTGCATATTAAGCGTGAGAGATAAATCCTGCTCGCCGCCCCTGCCCTCCTGTGTAATTACGTGCATGGAGATGTGCTTTCACAGCCGCCCGCCCGCCCGCCTAACAGGAGGAAATTATCTCCCGGAAATGAAGCCCAATTAATTGTGGCACTTTGCAGGTGTACAAGTGTGCAAAAACACTGTAATGACAATTAACAGGAAATTGGCTCCCGCCAAAATATTTATTAAATCGTTTGCGAGGTGAAACAACTTTGAGACAGAAAAAATAGATAGTTCTTCCTCTCTTTTACACACACACACACACACACACACACACAAACACATGCATACAAATACACACATGCTACAGAACGTGCTACATGTAGAACACACACACACACACACAAACACATGCATACAAATACACACACACACGCATACAAACACACACATGCTACAGAATGTGCTACATGTAGAACACACACACACACACACACACATGATGTTGTGTTAATGTAAAGCCCACTGAGGCAAATTTGTAATTCGTGATATTGGGCTATACAAATAAAATTGACTTGACTTGACTTGACTTGACACACACACACACACACACACACACATGCTACATGTAGAACGGGCTACATGTAGAACACACACACACGTGCACCCCCACATACACACACACATGCATACAAACACACACATGCTACATGTAGAACACACATACACACACACACACATACATATGCTACATGTAGAACACACACACACATACAAACATACACATGCTACATGTAGAACTAACACACACACATACAAACACACACATACATGCATACAAACACACACATGCTACATGTAGAATGTGCTACATGTAGAACACACACACAGATGCTACATGTAGAACACGCACACATACAAACACACACATGCTACATGTAGAATACACATACATATGCTACATGTAGAACACACACATGTGCAAACACACATGCTACATGTAGAACACACATACATATGCTACATGTAGAACACACACACACATACAAACACACACACACACATGCTACATGTAGAACTAACACACACACATACAAACACACACAGACATGCATACAAACACACACATGCTACATGTAGAATGTGCTACATGTAGAACACACACACATATGCTACATGTAG
>NC_079214.1:58995857-59030857 GCF_029633865.1 Lampris incognitus
ACAATAATATAATGAATAATGTCTGGACATTGTTAGATGGTCAGGGATTGACACCCTGCTTGTACAAAAAAAAATGAGGGAGAACCAGTCACCAATAAATCTTTAAAATATGTTAATTAATCTTTCCTCCTTTATATATATATAAATATATATATATAAAAATATATATATATTTTGCTGTGCAAAATTATTTCACTCACTAACCATATGTGATGTTCATATGTGCTCGTTTTTTTTTTCATTTCATACATTAAATGATATGCAATAAATGTATATAATTGTCTTCAGTCAGTTTCTTAATTTCTGTCCTGGGGCTCGTGCTGTGAGCGAGACGCGACGCTGACACGTAGCGAGGGAGGCTCGAACAACGCACCAAACACACATAACATCACCACTTCTGCACATTTTCCACTTGAGCAAAGGCGAGGTGGAGGGGGCCGCCGTGCGCGTGAGAGGGGCTCTCCACGCGTTTGTTTTTTTTTTGGGGTGAAGCCACGCTGGTTTCACACGCAGCAGTGGAAATCGCTTTATATCAGCACCTGCAGAGCTGAGGTGGGACCAGGCAGGGGAACCACCAAAAACACACCCAGCAACACCGTGGCCTGCCTTTGCTGTTACTGCAGGAGACATCCGCTACTGCATGCAATAGTGCATGCAACAGAGCATGCGATAGTGCATGCGATGGCCTCGTGCAGGAGAAACCCCCCCCCCTGCAGATCCACTTCCATTGTTTACCTCACCGATTATACCAATATAGAAACTGATCATTTCATATTGTTGTCAGTTTTCCATATTGATTCCCCCCCCCCCCTCATTGCCAACCATTGTTGTAATCACAAAATCATAACTTGGAGTCATATAAATATACTTTATTGCATGCCGGCCATCTTCATTTTTTCTATCAAGCGCACAACACATCGTGTACTTACTGTCTGGGTTTTCAGACTATGGCTTGAAGCTTTGGTGTCTCTTGTTCAGGCTGTCGATATGGTCAGCAATAACACCTGTGTCCTCAAGTCTGGAAGGGCGTGATGAGGAGGAGGAGAAGGAGGAGGGGGGTCGCTGTGTGTAACATAGTGTGTCTGAGCAAACATCTCTGCAGGGTGCGCACAACCTGCCCTGCATTGTGTGCACACTTCTAAGTATTTTATACATTATATATATTTGTGCGACATTTGTAATATTGTTCCCTGGTAGTTGTGTGTGTGTGTGTGTGTGTGTGTGTGTAGTCGGCCTGCATGTTTATGTGTCAGTCTTTGTGTGTCTGTATTTGTTCTCTTTTTCTTTCGGACAGTCGGTCGCTGGTGAGTTAGCGGCCAGCCTTGCCGGCCTCATCCAGCTCTTTGTCACACAGCCTGGAGGCTGGTCTAGAACAGTCCATGCTCTTGGAGTGGGGTGGGGTGGGGTGGGGTGGGGTGGGGGGGTGGGGGAGGTGCACTGAGGGCACATTCATTGCTGGCATGCGAGGAGGCGTTGTGGAAGGTGCCAGTGTGAGTCAGCCGCTGCAGCGGGCAGCGGAGGCCTCGGCACGGCCGCGTCCATGCCCGCCACTCCAGCTCGTGTTTAGGACCGGTCTTCGGACTTCTTCCAGGATCGTGTTCAGACCACACACACACACACACACACACACACACACACACTCCCAGATCACCTCAGGGGTCCTGCCACTGCCATCTTCTGTTGGGTGTAATTAAGTGCAAATGCCCCGGCAGGAAGGGCGGTGTGTTGCACACTGAAGCGTGTGCGGTGAGGAGTGTGGAAACCTTCTTTCAGGGATCCAAGGAGAGTTTTCTGTCAGGGAGCAGCAAGATGGAGGTGTCACGAGAGTCACACGTCCTGTCCTGCAGGGTGGACTCTGTCAGCACCGGGCAAGCACACACACACACACACACACACACACACACACACACACACACACACTTGGACTACTGGCCTGTTGTGCACACAATGTGTGAGAGTGTGTGTGTGTGTGTGTGTTCGTGTGCACAATGGGCCAGTAGTCCAAGTGTGTGTGTGTGTGTTTGTGTGTACAATGGGCCAGTAGTCCAAGTGTGTGTGCGTGTGTGTGTGCACAATGGGCCAGTAGTCCAAGTGTGTGTGTGTGTGTGTGTATGTGTTTGTGTGCACAATGGGCCAGTAGTCCAAGTGTGTGTGTGTGTGTTTGTGTGCACAATGGGCCAGTAGTCCAAGTGTGTGTGTGTGGGTGCGTGTGTGTGTGTATGTGTTTGTGTGCACAATGGGCCAGTAGTCCAAGTGTGTGTGTATGTGTGTGTGTTTGTGTGCACAATGGGCCAGTAGTTCAAGTGTGTGTGTGTGTGTGTGTGTGTGCGCACAATGGGCCAGTAGTTCAAGTGTGTGTGTGTGTGTGTGTGTGTGTGTTTCTGTGTTTCTGTGTGTGTGCGCACAATGGGCCAGTAGTCCAAGTGTGTGTGTGTGTGTGTGTGTGTGTGTGTGTGTGTGTGTGTGTGTGTGTGTGTGTGTGTGTGTGTGTGTGTGTGTGAGATGTGAGAGAGCACACACCAACCCTCCACAACGCCTACTTAAGGTTGCGTTTACACAGATCCATTGTCTTCTCGGAGTGCGTGAACGCAGTAAGTGATCACGGCCTGTCGTGTGTGTAACAAATGGCTGCAAGTTGCACAATACGCCTAAAGGAGCGGAGCGCCGCTCCGACGCCATCTGTCAGCGCGGCTCCGCTGCCCGCTCGCTGGAGGAGCCGCCGGGGCCCGGTTCGGGCCCGGCCGGGGCCCGGCCCGGCGGGCGGATATCGCTGTGTTTTGTGTGATTTCCTCCGAGGTATGTGGCGCGACTGCTTGCTGTGGCGGCTGATCCGCCCGGAGCGAGGGGGGCGCCGGAGACAATGGCGGGCGGAGGGCGGAGGGCGGAGAGGGGAGGGGGGAGGCTGCCCGGCCCGGGCTGAGTGAAGCGGTTTCGCCGGTGATTAATAGTGTACGGGCCGCTGGCTCCTGCCATGTAGGGATGATGAATCGCGAGTGCGGCTCGGTGCAGCTGTGCCGGTGTTGGGGCCGTGCGATTTTACAGCCGGGCCTCCGTCTTTCTTCTTCTTCTTCTTCTTCTTCTTCTTCTTCTTCTTCTTCTTCTTCTTCTTCTTCTTCTTCTTCTTCTTCTTCTTCTTCTTCTTCACTTTCTCTAATTACATCCGCCCGACTTCCGCCGCGGAGCCGCCGTTTATTGAGACTTCGTGTTGGACGCGACATGCCGTGCGTCGCCCCGGGATGAATGGCTTTTCCCCGACTCACCTGGAGGGCAGATTTGCTTTTTTCTCTACCATCCTGAAAAGGACAGGGTGCACGTAGGAAGTCACTTTTGTGCTTCCGGTTGAGTCTTTCTCTTTTCTTCTTCTAGGAACCACACAGGAAGCACGTTTGGGTGTGTTTTGAGCGGAACTTCAGTATTTTTCTGTCTCTGTCGAGAAGGGGTCCGGAGCCTGTCTGCTGGATCTGTCTTACTAAGACTGGACCTGTTAGAGGTTTACATCAAGACCACGAGACCAGGGGCGAAAATCTGATATCAGCTTTGGAGGGGGGCAATTACACCAAACCTTGTCAAGCCCAATTCCTGAGGGGGGACACAAAGTAGTGCTGTACATCAGGGGCGAAATAATGGGGGGGGGTATATCATATTTTTCCCAGGATGGGGGGGGGGTCGTGTCCCCCCTCCCCCTGGGATTTCCGCCTATGCATGATAGATTTTAATACACAATAACAAGCACACACACCACCCGGCACCATGCGGACGAAGCTTTTTGGTGTCCCAGGAGCCCCACATTTTACTGGGACTCGAACGTCATCATATATATCAAGTTCAACAGCACAGGCCAGTCACCGCTTAAGCTGAACGACACTTGCGTGAGGACAGATTGTGTCACCGAGACAGGTCAGTCTTAACATGCACAGCAGCGGTGCTAGGTTGTTGTGTGTGTGTGTGTGTGTGTGTGTGTGTGTGTGTGTGTGTGTGTGTGTGTGTGTGTGTGTGTGTGTACTACAGTTTGTGCTGACCTTTGCGTACGGAGGGCAGCTTCGGGCTTCCAGTCAGAGACGATGTGGTGGGTTGTGTACTCGGGACATGCAGACCGGTCGTCGGCGGGTCACCGGGACTGGACGTCGGGGCAGCTGTGACTCCCGCAGGCCTCCGATGGGCGAGGACGGACCCGCTGTGCCCTTATGTGCACCGCCGGAGTTCTTTATAGCGTCTCGCTTGTGCGGCGAATCAGTTCCTCTGTGTATGTGTGTGTGCGTGTGCGTGTGCGTCTCTCTCTCCCTCTCTCTCTCTCTCTCTCTCTCTCTCTCTCGCTCGCTCTTCTGGAGGAAGAGCGGAGGTCAAGACTGAGAGCACACAAGGCCGCTCTCAAAGTCATGGGAGTAATCCCTGCCCTGGGGGGCAGCTGCTCATTTCCTCTGCCCGGGCAGCGCCGAATGAGACGTGCACGCGCGTCCGGCGTGCCACTGAGCACGCTGCGGTGGGCTCGCCGCCGGGCTCGCTCCGCTTTCCCCCCCTGCGCCTCCGCCGTCTTAGAGAGTAACAACAAGGCTTTCTGGTCACACAAGTGAGCCGCTGAAGGTTTAAAAAAAATCCGTTTACTTACAGAAGATAAGTGTATGGGTATGTTTGTGGGTGGGGTTGGGGGGGGGTGTCATCGGTGCAGTAAATACAGGTTTAGCTGAACAATAGAGTATTTTAGGGAAGAGCTGGGAGTCAGGCTTGAGACTCGCGGAGAGAGGGGGGGGGGCGGGGTCGCAGCGCTGGGCCGGATGTGTCCAGACACGTGTCTCCTGACTCCTTTAGTCTTCCTCACTTCATTCTGGTTGGATGTGAATTGGGGGTAAATATGCTGTGATCTATGGCCGCCGTGGCGGCCGCGGCACGAGGATCACAGCCAACGCTAATTCATCCTAGCAAGGGAATAGGATGCCCCCCCTTCCTTCATCAGACTAAGTGAATCAGGTTCAGTGGCAAACTTACTTTTTTTTGTTGCATGTGTTTGTTGCCTTCACATCTTAAGGCATGTAGGACACACACACCGCCCTTGATTTGAGGGGTTTCCCACCCTCTACTTACCCCCATTACCCCCTCCTTATGTTACACAACACATGCGTCTAAGATCCCCCTCTAGCTGATTTGATCAGCCATAGAGATATTAAAAGTGTAGAATTGGGGGGTCCGGGTAGCGTGGCGGTCTATTCCGTTGCCTACCAACACGGGGATCGCCGGTTCGAATCCCTGTGTTACCTCCGGCTTGGTCGGGCGTCCCTACAGACGCAATTGGCCGTGTCTGCGGGTGGGAGGCCGGATGAGGGTGTGTGTCCTGGTCGCTGCACTAGCGCCTCCTCTGGTCGGTCAGGGTGCCTGTTTGGGGAGGGGGGGAACTGGGGGGAATAGTGTGATCCTCCCATGCGCTGCATCCCCCTGGTGAAACTCCTCACTGTCAGGTGAAAAGAAGCGGCTGGTGACTCCACATGTATGGAAGGAGGCACATGGTAGTCTGCAGCCCTCCCCGGATCGGCAGAGGGGGTGGAGCAGCGACCGGGACAGCTTGGAAGAGTGGGGTAATTGGCCAAGCACGATTGGAGAGAAAAAAGGGGGGTGGGGGGTGTATAATCATTTCATGTTGATATGTGTATTTCACCATATAAAGGTTTTAAACAGCAGCAGTGTGTGTAGGAATGATGGATTGGGTGATGAGCTGGGGGGGAGGTAGACAGATAGTGGGCAATAGGGCAAATAGTGGTCAGGTATTAGAATCAGAATCATGTTTATTGGCCATGTAGGTTTGCACAAACATGGAATGTGACTCCGGTTTGGTGGCTCTCTCAGTGTACTTAACATAAAATAACAACACTACAACACAACAATCTTCAGATATATACACAAGGACTGACTTAAGAGGCGATAAGAGGATTGGGCGGCATGGTGGCCCAGTGGTTAGCGCTGTCGCCTCACGGCAAGAAGTTCCTGGGTTCGAACCCCGGGGTTGTCCAACCTGGGGGAGGTCATCCCAGGTCGTCCTCTGTGTGGAGTTTGCATGCCCCCCCCGTGTCTGCGGTGGGTTTTTTCCGGGTGCTCCGGTTTCCCCCACCATCAGAAAGACATGCATGTTAGGGTTAACGCTGCTGTCTGTCCCCTGACCAAGGCGTGGCAAGACGACCTGGAGTTGGTCCCCGGGTGCTGCACGGCGGCTGCCCCCTGCTCCTAGCCACACAGCTAGCATGGGTCAAATACGGGGTGTAATTCCTCCACGGGGATCAATAAGGTATCTCAAAGTAAACAAAATAAAACAGAAATAGAATGAAGTGCAGTGGTGCGGAGGATATATATGAGAGATGCTGAAGTATCTCAATACAGCCAGAAGCCCATGGCAGGTGGCAAGCAACAGGCCTGCCCAGATTCATAACGGATGGCGGGACAAAAAAAGCCCCATCTCTCACTTTACAGCGTGTCTGGGAGTTCGCAGTAACACTGTCTCCTTCAGGATTAAACGGGCTTCGGGGACCGGCGGAGATGGACTACTTTTATCGGGGAAAATTTGGCTCAATTTGTCTCGTTTTTTGGTGGCAGAAAGTCGAAGGGAACTTCAGATGGATATTTAGGGGATGTGTTTGGTGTTGTCCTTGGGAGAGTCTGGCTGCAGGTTATGCTGATAATGAGGTGGTTGGGACTTGGTGGGGTAATTTTATATGTCTGCAAATGCACCTTAAAGCGGGGGGGACAGTGACGCAAATGAATCCAACACCTGCTTCCTCTGCACTGAAGAATGGGAGAAGAAGTGTGTGTGTAAGACTGCATTTTCTGCTTTTGCTTTAAATGCAAAGAAAAGCTACATAGATAGATAGATAGATAGATAGATAGATAGATAGATAGATAGATAGATAGATAGATAGATAGATAGATAGATAGATAGATAGATAGATGGATGGATGGATGGATGGATGGATAGACAGATAGATAGAGCCCTTCATCCATCCATCCATCCATACACCCATCCATCCATACATACATGCATGCATACAACCATCCATCCATCCATCCACCCATCCGTCCAACCATCCATCCAGCTATCCATCCATCCATGCATACAACCATCCATCCATGCATACAACCGTCCATCCAGCCATACATCCATCCATGCATACACCCATCCATCCATCCATACACCCTATCCGTCCAATCATCCATCCAGCCATCCATCCATCCATACATACATACATCCATACATATAAGTGAAATACAAATCAGGGAGGGCCATCTTGATTGCTATATATTTTGTTTTTGTGCAAACTAGTAACAGCAAATATAGGAGACAGACTATATGACCTGCAACCCGGGTCATGAGGTCAGCTCATGTGCATTGTGTTGCACATGTGCAAAAAAAAAACCCAGCCTGCTGAGTCACTCAACTGGCACCTCACTCTCCCTGTGCCCGCAGGAGCCGTTAGCCGGTGTCGTTTTCTTTTTTTTTCTTTTCTTCTAATTTACCCTAAATGACCTCTCCCTTCTTCAAGACAGTCGAGGAGCTTTTCAGGTTTCGTTTGACCGTAAGACTCCGGCACGACGGGTAGAAGTGAACACAGGGCATGATTCAGACCTGCTGCTGCTGCTGCTGCGGCGGCGTGTCGGGCTGCATGGCTGCTCGCTCCCCCTGCAGTTTGTCTGGCCTCTGTAAAACGTGAGTTATGTGGCATTTATTTGAAAACCCAATAACTTAAGGATTTCTCCAGTGCAAGCGCGAGGGTGAAATATTTCCACGACTGTCATTTTCCAAATGGTTTCAAAGGATCCTGCTTGGCATTCACGCACCGGGGGTGGGGGTGGGGGTGGGGTGGGGTGGGGGGTGTACGGTTGTACAAATTGCATGTGACCTTTTTCAAATATGGTTTTGGTCAAGCGTGTGCACATGCACACACAAACACACACAGTCGCACACACACACTTGAACCGACAGTTTAATGCAAGTCAAACGGATATTGATCTCTCAACCAAGCAAGGTAACCTCTACCCCTCTCTTGGTGTATCGCTTTTTTCTTCTTCTTCTTCTTCTTCTCCTCCTCCTCCAGCTCCTTCCCTAATCTCTTCTTCTTCTTACTTCACATTTTTTTTCCCCCGGGCTGTGCTAAAGACACAGGAGGGCTGTAGCAGCCTCCTCAAGCATCCCAGTCCTTTTTACTTTTTCATGCTTTCTCTCGTGTTGTGTGTATTGTGCGTTATTTGTGTTACTCCAGAGCATCCTGTGGTGTGTGCAGTCAGTAGATGTAGGATGTAGATAGCTGACTGCCTTAGACCTACCTTGGCTGACCTAGGCCGGTGTGTGTGTGTGTGAAAGAGCGAATTGAGAGAGAGAAAGAGAGAGTGTGCATTTCCTTTTTGCACAGTGAAATCCTTCCTTTTAAGAAAAAATGAAATAATAATTCCATCCACTGATTGAATAATAATCTGATAAAACACACGCTAATGGCGGAAATAGTTTTAAAACCACTTTTTTTTTCTGGGGTGTATTATTTTTTGGGGGTTTTTTTGTGCCTTTTTTTACATTTTTCTGCCCAGCAGCAGCAGCAGCAGCAGATCTTTCGGTACCGTGTCTTCTGGCTGGGCTGTTTGGCTGCAGCAGCTCCGCTCACACAGCCCATTTACATGCACACTTCCACATTTCCTTCCACATCAAGAGTTTTATACTAAACGTGTATTTCACCCCAGACACACCAGGTGAGGAGGGATCCTGATCAAAACCGCTTCTCTCTCTCTCTGTGTGTGTGTGTGTGTGTGTGTGTGTGTGTGTGTGTGTGTGTGTGTGTGTGTGTGTGTGTGTGTGTGTGTGTGTGTGTGTTGTCTGAGTAAGAAAAAAAGAAAGGAGTGTGAGGAGCAGAGATCTGGTCAGAAGGACCACAAGTATATAACGTTGCCTGTATTAATCGTGTCATATGTGGTTTGTCCACCGGTGTCTTGTGCTTTCAGGTCGTCCAGAAAATTTCTCCATCTGTGATGTCTGAGCCCGTCCCTCAGCGCCCTTGGCTCCGCGAGGTAAAAACACGACCGTTTATTTCTCTTTCCTGCTGCCTCTCTCTCTCTCTCTCTCTCTCTCTCTCTCTCTCTCTCTCTCTCTCTCTCTCTCTCTCTCTCTTCATCCTGTTCTTTCAGTTTCACCTAAAAATGGAATTCATGTCTGCAAATCAAGTACACATTTATTATTATCATTTATTATTATTATGATTTTATTATTATTATCATCATCATTATTATTATTGCTGTTATTATTGTTGTTATTATTGGTATTATTATTATTATTATTATTATTACTATTATTTCTTCCATGTTTCCTGTTTTACATCCTGTAGAGCCGGGTCCAAACTATGGACCTGGGGCACTATAGGGCAGAGGTCACTTGACTGACAGTCCTCGTCCTAATATGTGGGCTGTTCCGAGTAGGGCGATCTTCTTCTTCTTCTTCTTCTTCTTCTTCTTAATTATTATTATTATTATTATTGTCATTATTATTATTATTATTATTGTTGCTGTTGAGTTTTTTTTCTCTTTCTATTTTAGTGTTATATAATAATCCAATTATTTAAAATTAATTATTTATGAGGAATTTGTGTACGAATTTGTGATTTAACGATGGAAGGGAGAGCGTCTACACATATGCTGTGATATCATAACAAAGAAATTCTCCGACGGCTCGACTGGTTGACTTTTACCATTTTGGTTCGACTTCATATAGAGAAGAGCAAATGCCCTGAGCGTCTCTATCGTTCTTCCAGTCTCCTGGAAAAGCAACGGTGACGCTTCTGAGAGGCTCCAGTCAGTGATTCAGGTGTCGATGATGTGTTATTTAGATTTTGGTGCAACGAAGAGTCTGTGACGGCCCTTAAGCTCAGTGTGCGGAGAGGAAACCTATGAGAACGTACGTCACAGAAGCCGTTGTTTGTGTAATGGCTGTGCTGGTGGCGCCGCAGCGAGTCCCATTAACTGATCTGTTAGGAGGGCGCGAGCAGGTCAGGACACCTTAGGGGGAAAGTATGCTTGATTTAAGCTTTATCTTTATGCTGGAGGAATAACGTAGAGGGTGTGTGTGTGTGTGTGTGTGTGTGTGTGTGTGTGCATGTGAGTGTGTGTGTGTGCATGCCTGGGTAAACGTATCCAGTGTTATTTGCCTGATTGTGTCTAAGTGGGGCATGGAATCAACAAGCTGGCCCCGCTCCAGCCCCACTTAACTTCAGGAGGGGAAGCGGGACAAAAGCCGTCAGGGAAGACAAGGACAAATCATCTTTAGATGAAGTGTTTTAAGTGCCCTTATTCTCCTCCAGCGTCATGGCTGTGAATTAGGTGCCCTCCACTCACCGCTCGGGGGTGCGGAATATAAACAATGCCGGGGGAACGGATGCTGGAAGAATGAAAGTGGAAAACCATGAGGGTGTCCATCATAGCGGGCCTCGTAAATCTGCCTCCGCCTGCCGTGCCGCTGTGCTGGGCTGTGCTGGGCTGGGCTGTGCTGTACTGGGCTGGGCTGGGCTGGGCTGGGCTGTGCTGGGCTGGGCTGACGTTGTTCTCTGACTACTTGCCAGCTTTGACAGGGGCTTCGCACGCCGTAGTCCAGTCGATTCCATCCTCGGCGATCTCCGCCGCGCCAGACAGGCCGTGTCTTTGTTTTATGCAAATCCATGCATATGAGGAAATGGGTGGGTGGGTGTTGGGGGAGGGGAGGGGGTGGGGGTTGCTGGGTTGGGTGGAGTATGATCAGTCTGGCCACGTAGCTCCAGGAGGACAGGCTGAGTGATGGGGATGGAGAGCCAGGTTCCCGGTGTCCTTGCCTGGGGAAAGTGTCCTGACTGTGGCCTGAGCTGCCTATACCCACCACCAGGACGCTGTGTCGCCGCGACTATACTCCTCCCCTCCCCCCACCCCGCCGAGAGAGAGAGAGAGAGAGCGAGAGAGAGAGATTACAATATATCAACACAGTGAAAAGGTCGAGCAGACGAGGGGGTAAAGAGAGTTAAATGTAAGTGTGTGTTAGAGAGCTGGTGTGTCTTACTCCTGACTAGGGTGTTATATTGGAAAAAGTGGGCGCACGCCTCAGGGGTTCACCAGAGAGAGAGAGAGAGCGAGAGAGGGAGAGAGAGAGAGAGGGGGGGGGGACTGGAGTTCAGAACCCAGCAAGGAGGCAAGGGGACCAGAATATCCTGACGGGGATGAAATGCCAGGTGTGTGCACTGTACGCATACCGTACATTGGTGGTAAGAAGGAGAATTGGGAGCAAATATAGAAAGGCAAAGCAGACTTGTGTGTATGTGTGTTTGTATGTATTTCTGAGTATGTGTGTGTGTCTTGTTGTGGTAGTTTCTGGTTGTCTCACTGACAAAATATTCCTAAAAAATGTATTTGCACTTCCCCAAAAATACGTGGGTTAATGTTTTGTCACATGCCTACGATGTGTGTCAACAGCATCCATACATCATCCAAGCTGCTTACCCCAATCGGGGTGGCGGGGATGCTGGAGCCTATCCCAGCAGTCACTGGGCGGCAGGTGGGGAGACACCCTGGACAGGCCGCCGGGCCATCACACAGGGCCCTATGTCAGCAGCTCAGATACGTTCTGTATTTCAAAATTCAGTACCTCTCCCAGATCTTAAATCTCCTCCCCAGATTTGAGGGTTTTGGTTGGTGTTCAGTATTATTTATGTTGATAGTCGGCCCACAGTGAATGTGTTGTGTTACTCTAGAGATAACTATTCTGCATGACAAGAAACACTGCAATATTTGAGATGACTTAAGGTCCGACACCATGCAAAAACGTGACGTGAATGTGTAGTGTATTGATACTGGCCCCACAATAAATTTCCATAATTTTCCTAACCTTTCCACAATTTCTAAGCTTTAGGATTCAATTTTCCAAATTCTTTTTCTATACATCTCCAGATGCTGCAGCTTTGCATAGGAACCCTGACATTGACTTTGTAGGGTCCCAGATGTGTCCCAGAACGTATATAAATCTGAATAACACAGAAACAGGAACCCGAGTCAACAACATATCAAATGTTTTGTACCATTAGAGTAGAGGTGGTGAAATTCAGTCAAGGGCGTAAAGTAGATCAGATTACATGACATGACATAACGTTAGACTTTATCATCAGAAAATTCTGGAATGTGTCTTGCGTCATGGCTGCTCTACTCAACAACAAGAGAAAAGAGAGAGAAAAAAAGATATATACATTACCTCACATACAGCCAGGCTTGGGGAGTAATAGAATACAGTAATCAGGATACAAAACAAAAAAATGTAACTTTATTCCAATACAGTTACAGGGGGGGGGAGTAATCAGATTACCATACAGGGATTACTTTTCAGGGTTACGTTTTGAAAATAATATAAATATTTTTCCACGTATCGCAAATTGTGGTCACTCACTCACTCGTGGACGACCTGAGAGGGGCGCGAGACGTGAGCAGCCATCCAATCCAGACTGAGGGCCTGTCCACGAGTACACGGGATCCTTTAAAACGTGGCTTTTCCTATGCGTTGTGGCCCTTTGTCCACACACGAGCATCGTTTTAGGTCACTAAAATGTAGATTTTTAAAACCTCCGGTCTGTGCTGTCTGTGATTGGACGTCTCAGCCGTCTGTCCGCTCAGCTCCATGTTCTGACCCAAAGTAGTTTGCATTTCAGCTCCATGGGAAGAAATCAGCGGTGTTTGTATGGGTTGATTGATTTTATTTCCACGCCCACCTGTCTGTAGTGAAGCAGGCAAGCTCACAGACGGACTGGGGGGGGGGTCTTGATCTGTCAATTTAGATACGGGTAAGAAGTTCAAAACACACAGCTGGATATCTGTGTGATTTTAACAGCTGTCTGTGGTGATTATGCTTCAGTAAATGTGACAAAAATAAACTCAAAGTGTAAAAAAACACGGGCGTCGTCTAGATGATAAATCAAATGGAAGCACGGTGTCTGTTCTGTGAGACTCATGAGCGACAGACGTCAAAAACTCATGTTTTATACATTTCAAAATTCCTCGGAATAATAATAATGATAATCTGAATCAAGTGGAAGGAGTCGCCGTCCGTCCTTTGATTTTCTCAGCAACCGTTCATCTGAAGGACTCCACACTTGGTGGCGGTGCCCTGTGGGTCTGGATGTACTCGTGCTTGTTTATTTTGCCACCCGTCCTTTAAAATACAGACTCGTCCTGTACGTTAGAAGGAAATGATGCGTTCCTCGCTGAACTGATACGGGGTGTGATTTGTTCCTTATTCTCTCAACCGGAGAAGGAAGGAACACACAGACGGTGTGTCTCAGTATTTCTTCCTTCTTCATCACCTGAACATGGTGGTGGTTTACCAGAGCGGTCTCCCCGGGGTACCAGGGCCACATAGCCTAAGTCCTAAAATTGCACATTCATTATTAAATCACATAATATAATTTTGTTAAGAAATAAAACAAGTACATTGTACAGGTGTACAATAGTACACTGTTGTGCTCATTGAATGTATGTTGTGTTGTGTGGGTTTGTTTGCTAACGAAGCCCTTATTAACGGAGACATGCTGTAGCTACATGTGTGTCTTCTAGAGACGTGTTACTCTGACAGGTCTCCTTACTGTAGGCACGTGTCTCCCTACCCTGTATTTCCCTTTACATGATCCTTTCAGGCCCGCCACATGCTGCACCAATGCCACATCCATAGAATCAGGGAATTTATTTATTTATTTAAAAAAAACAAACACCTTTTCCATTGAGGTGGGGGTCATGGGGGTCTGGGTAGGGGTTGTCAGAGTCAAAATCAAAGTATCTTTATTGCCCCTTGCAGGGAAATTAGTTTGCAGCCAGTATAAAAACTCTCACACGAAGACAAAACTTACAAACACCAAGGCGGAATTGACAACAGGACATAGTGGGCAAGGAGAAACAAAGTAGATCAAATATAAAATATAAAATATACAGACCAAGGAAACAAGCGAACTGCAGACAACAGATGAACACTATCTACTATTTAACAGCTGAATGACAGTGGGGACAAAGGAAGCCTTGAATCTCTTGGTCCTAATACAGGGCATCCTCAACCGACGACCTGAGGGCAACGGCTCAAACTCTGGCCAAAGGGGGTGACCTTGGCACCCCAGAAGGGAAGTAGCCTTTCTGAACACCTTCCTATTATAAAGGTCAGTAAGCTGGGCTTGACTTCTCCCTGAAATCTCGCTAACCCATTTGATGAGTCTATCAAGCCGTTTTTTATTGGCCAGAGTCAAATGACCAAACCAAGCAACAATACAGTACCTTAAAACCGTTTCAATAAAGTTTCTATAAAAGAGAGTCCTCATCTGGGAGGAGACATTAAATGGACACATTTTCCTCAGGAAAAAAGTCTTTGTTGGACCTTCTGTGATGTGGAAGCAACGTGAGTGTCGTGGGAGCTGGGGTTAATGTCCCTTAATTTTCTGAGCAAAAGGAGGAAACACTATGACGGGCTGCCCACATGTGTCTCTGTGGCTCCTTCTTTTACTCTGGCCTGCAAGTAGGGTGACCAGATGCCAACAAACCACATGTGGGACAAACAGTGTGTTTGCGTGGGACAATGTTGGACACGTTTAGACATAGCCTATACTTTAATTTGTAATCCATAGGCCTATTGCCCGAATGTATTTTACGATGCTCTTCTTGACACCTGATTGGTTGATTAAAGAACACTATGGATACTCTTAGTTCATGTAGCGGGCCTAAAAGAGAGGGTGGGAGTGGGCACCTTTAATCTATGTATCAAACTAAAACAGCATTGCTTTCTGCTACATGTGTTGATGCTTAAAAGCTTAAAGTCCCCATTGTCCTTTCTAAGGTTACATTGTTTTGTTTGTCTTACAAAATGCACTGAAGTAAAAGTCGTGTTATTGATATCTTTTCTTTTGTCTTTTTTTCCTAATATTTGGCATCGAGGTAATCCAGAAGTAACTGAAAGTAATCAGATTACATTGCTTTAATATTGAGATACTTAGAGTAAGTTACAGAGTACATTTTTCAACAGGTAATTTGTAATTGTAATGGAGTACATTTATTGTTGCACGTTCAGGACATATGACAGACAATACTGTCCTGTAGCATACCATGAAATGCACCAGTCTCATATTGCACAATACGCTGCAACCCATAATAGCAGTAGTTGCCCAAATCATCATCTTACTGAATTTTTCTGCGTTGTCTACTATCTTGATTGGGAAGCATAACTGACACCAGACCCAACTGATAACTGGTGTAGTTAAGGTCAGGGTAAGGATCTGGGAAGGCGGTCTTTAATCGTAATCATCTGCAAAGTCCGTGCACTTTTTTGGGAGTGTGTTAATGTTTCCCCCAATACATCCTCATCTTCATCAAAGCCATGTGAGTGGTTGCATTTTTTTTCTTTTTTTTTAAGTGTGTCCTAGTCTGCTTGTTTCTGGTTTCTGTAGCATCAATGAATGGACATCTCAAGACGTTGTGACCAGGCAGACATTGGTCTTTTTTGAAGTGTACCGGTGGCCTCGATCGGGGTTATAAGCAGCATGGACCGGCGCTTGTATTCATAGTTCATAGGCTGATATGGATCGTGGGGCGAACAACAGTTGCGTAAGCTTTAGAGCTGGGCGATATTGACAGAATGAAATATCACAATAATTTGACGGAAAACCTCAAAATCAGTAATGTGATGATATCCTGGGCGTGACTATTGGTGCTTTAATAAGATATTTGCATGGAAGAAAGTGTTTGGAAATGATCATTAGCAGTGTGGATGTGATGACCAAGCAGGCAGAGACATTCATTGTTCATTTCGCTCAGCTTAAGCAGTCGAATAAGTTCAGAAAATGTTATCGCTTTACTGTAATGCAGCCTTTCAGGCCAGGAAATGACATGATTTAAGTTGTATATCACAATATTATGATGACCGGATGCTAGCTAGTCTCATATCATGATATCGATATCATGTCAATATATTGTCCAGCTCTACATAATACAAAACATTTGATTCGTTGTTGTCGTGCACCGCCTGCATGTGATGTAATTATCATTGCATTCTGTGACTGCAAATAAGTTGTATACACAAACTGTTTGTGTGTGGGACCGGGCTTGTATATGCACATGCTTGTTTTTCAAGTGTTTCTAGTTTGGTTGTGTGTGTGTGTGTGTGTGTGTGTGATCACAGAGGCATGCTGTAATGAGTGGTTAAGGCAAACGGCTGCACTGTCTGTGACTGTATGGCTGCGGCTGTGTGAAAGCAGGCTGGCTTGCATCAGACTGACAAAAACACGCACACGGGGGGCCACCTTACACATGAGAAACCTGTCCCATCATCATCTCAAAGTGCATAAAGGGTTCTCTTTGCTCGTGGGAATTTTTGTTCGCTTTCCTCGTGCGTATGTATATCCGTGTGACAACCCACCAATCCGCACCACCGGCTTCCAAGACTCCTCTGTCCCGGGGGGGGAGCTCTATTTCTAGGTGCCAGGATGTTGGCCTTTGCCAATGAGGGCAGGTGAAATCGATCCAGATTGACCTGACAGGCAGTGGGGTGGAGGAGAAAACGAATGGGGTTGGAAGGGTGAGCGAGGGGGCCACAGAAAGAAGAGAGGCAGAGCAGGGGTACAAAAACAACCTCCCGTGGCACACGGGTCAAAATTTGGGAGGATGATTTACCCGAGATGTGGTGTTATCCCGTCCTTTACCCCCGCCGCCCCTCCCCTCCCCTCCACCTGCCTCTCGGAAAGGAGTGAGAAACCAGAGACTCCTCAGGACGAGTGGACTATATATATCCCCAGTGACCAAAGACACTGTGGTCTGCCTTTAAAGTTAAGAATATAAATATAGATATCCATGTACAGCACGCTGGGCACCGACATGCACCAAATAGAATTTTCTCAGCTTGGATGAGCTCAGACCAGGTTTACACCAGGGCTATTTTATAGCCTCTATAGCTGTCAGTCACCACACCCTCTCTGCAGGAAACGCCGTGCACACACAGCGCTGGCGACATATCTCTCACGCAGCTATCCTGCTTCTTTCTTGCATAAAGGTTGGAAACTAGAACTTGTAACAACAACTCCGGTCTTCAGGTGTCTTCGTAGTGTGCAATTATTATTTTTTTTTCTTTTTGTGTCCAAGTGCAAACGAGAAAAGATGAAATAAAGTTGGATTTTTTTTTTCACTTTTTTTTTTTTTTTTGCACAGTCTATCTAGAAAATCTGCCTGTGTTGGAGGAAGATGGGTGTAAATAAAGCAGAGGTGCAGCCCTACCCTTATTTCTTTCCCTGCTCAGAAACATCAGTCACTAAAAAGACAGAAAGAAAGGCAGACAGAAAGAGGAAGATTCATAGCTGTGTTTGTAAGTGCAGGGGTATGAGATTTCATCCAAGGTGTTCGGGTATTTTTTCCATTTTGCTAATTATTTTCCTGTGGCGTAGTTCTTCTCAGTGTGGCACTTCTCTCCAACTCTGAGAAAAGAGCCATGGCAGCAAATGCTTGGTCAGCCCTTCTGCGGGTGTGAGATACCATCCGGTCTGTGGCAGACTGGTGTAGTAGTAGCCTGGGACAAGGCCACAGTAAAGGTGCAAGGCTGAGGAGGATGCAGGACCAACTTCAGTCATCGGGAAAAGGCAGGATGGAAAAATTTCCTCTCTATGTTACCCATGTGGAGGAAATGGACAAGGACACCATGTTCCCCCTCTCTTAATCTGAGGCTCTCTCTTAATCTATGGAAACGAATGGGTGAATCGATTTTGCGGCATCATTGCAAAACAGCAATAAATCTGGGTCTTATTTTTGTAGTTTTTGCCATTGTGCATATTGGTTATGATATCACTTTACTCACTTCGTTGAGGAGATTTTAGATAGGGGACCACTGCTGGAAAACAGTTTTCCAACAGTTTCTTATGGGCAACTGAGTACGAGTGTCAGGAAAGGTTTCAACAAGTCCAATTCAACCCAATTATCTAAACTGCATATTTGGAAGATAAAACAGAAGTGCAAATTAAAAATTTTTTTTACCTGGAATGTCCAATATGGTCGATCACATTGCCAAGCTACTTCCTGCTTAAACTCGAAGGAACGACCAGCCTACTACCTAATGTCGGTCGTGCTACTACTTCTACCATGTACTGACTACCTGGCCGGAGCAACTGAGAAGTCAACGATAATAATTAGGGCTGTCGGTCAATTAAAAAAAAAATCTAATAAATTTCACAATTTGCTGTGATAAATTGCAATTAATCACTTTTTTTCTTCTTAAGACTGAAGCTTGTGATAATGGATATTTAAATGTAAAATCACGGAATTCATGTAGAATCAACACAAATGACGTATAATTAAACTGAGATACTGTTTAATAGCATCTTTTAACTTCGAACACAGATTCTCTCCTGTGAACTACAGATTTCCAATGAAACCATCAAGGCCATCAACGTTGACCGTCAGCTTGAACGGCTCTATAAGCGCCAACCAAACTCTCCCCGGCCTCCGCTCTACCTAGCACCGAGTCCTCGCGCCTCCACTATACCTCCTTGTTGGGCAGGCATTATGAAAACGTGTTACATAGTGACGTAGATAGGTAACGGACTACAAACGAGGCGTTTCAGGCAGTGTTTCACGGAATTCGCAGATGGCACCTCAGTGATTGGACCGGCTATAGGAGGGAAGTGGAAGATCTAGCCATATGTTGCCATGGTAACAACCTCTCTCTCTGTAAATGTCAATAAGACAAAATAATTCATTGCTGACTTTAGAAACATCAGGGAAAAGCACATTCCTCGTTTCACCAATGGCTCGTCTGTTGAAATTGTGGACAGTTTTAGATTTCTCAGTTTACGCATCACAGTCACCCTCACATGGTCTCTCAACACCAACTGCATCCTGAGGAAGGCGCCGCAGAGACGGTATTTTCTGAGGCGCCTCCAAAGGTTTGGTATGAGTACCAAAACTCTTATGAGCTTTTATGGCAGTACTATGGAGAGTGTGTTGACAGGCTGTATCACAATGTGGCTTGGCACCCTGACTGCTCAGGACAGCAGACTGCTGCAAAAGACTGTAAAGACAGCAGCAAAAACCATCGGCATGGAACTACCATAACTTCATAATATTTACACCGCTCGCTGCAGAAGCAAAGCCAAAACATCATTAAGGACAGCAGCCACCCCGCTCATGTTCTGATCTCGCTCCTTCCATCTAAAAAACATTACCGGAGCATCAAATCGCACACCACCCGTCTCAGTATTGGTGCTTTCCACAGGCGGTCAGGTTGCTCAACAGCTGATGCACCCATAAGCACCTTACATGGTTGTGTTATCATGCACTGTATATTGCGTGTATCATGTGTGAATTCATGTTTACTTAGTCTATGTAGATCTGTAGTGTTGTCTTTTGTTTGGGTGGGGGGGGGGGTGGGGGTGTGTCCTTGTGTCCCTTGTGTCAAGGCAGAGAGAGTCAGAACACAAGAATTTCATTGTATTCTAAATACACATTAAAGTTGAGCTTGTTTTCTGTCAGAGCGAATAACTCCCTTTGGCGTGGACTTTGGGCTTTGTAACTCTGCAGACGTTTTACATGCTCCTCCCAGCTATATAACACACACACACAAAAAAAAGGACAACGAAAACCCAAAAAGCACAGGATGGGGCCCTTAAATTACAACTACTGAAAGTTACGAAGAATATGTAACTTTGGTCTGTCTCTCTCGATAAATGTGTTCACTCTCTCGCTTTTTCAATCGAGTCGAGTCAAGGCAAGCCAAATTAATTGATAAAGCACATTTAAAAACAACCTGCGTTGACCAAGGTGATGTCCAGACCAGAGCAGGTAGCTAAAACATCTCTCACTCAAATACTCCTCTCCTCCTCATCACCGCATCATTAAACAATGATGGTAACCCTTGTGTGTATAGAGGCTATGTGTATTGGTACGTATGTGTGTATGCATGCCGATGTATCCTGTATGGATGTTCTTCATTTAGCCATCTTGTGGTGTTTGCTGTATTCATGTACCTGTTGTGCTTATGTGAGGCTCTGTAAAGAGTGTGGCAACAAGTTTAATTGGAAAAGGACAATAAATACTCTATCGACAGAAGAATTTAAATAGTTCTTATTGATAGTGGAAGGTGGAAGGGCGTAGCCCGAGGGTTGTGACTCATATCGCATGACACAGCTAAGCCTATGACAATCCATGGTGGTAATAAAGCAGTTATAACCACAGAAGCGGACTCGCTGCTTTGTGTATAGATTGTGATAAAAATGTCAAGATAAGTACCAGGGTTGTCGTCTCTGACTTGGGTGTGTCCAAGTACATCAGTATTCACTGAAAATAAGTTGTTTTAGTGTTGTGTTGTGTTGTGTTGCTGTAAAGCCCCTTGAGGCAAATATGTAATTAGTGATATTGGGCTGTACAAATAAAATTGACTTGAATTGTGCAGCAATTGCGTAGCCACGGGTGTGCCCGTATGTGCCTGTGCCATCGAAATCTCAAACTGGCACACCCAGCATCATCATAACAATGTATGAGTTGGCTGCAAATAATAATAATAAAAAACTTATTACTTATTGTTTCTTGCACAATTGAAATTAATTGAAAGAAGAAGAGAAAAAAACAACAACATCGCTACCAATAAGAATTAAACAGTTCTTGTTCCTGGTTGACTAGACTAGTTGTGACTGACCAGATCCTTGCGTCGCTTTGGATGCAAGCGTCTGCTAAATGAAGCTGTAAATTGTTCCCAGCTTCTTGTTTACCATATGATGATGGTAGGTCAGAGTTTTATTTATTTACCCCCCTCCCCCTTTTTCTCCCAATTGTACTTGCCCAATCACCCCACTCTTCCGAGCCGTCCCGGTCGCTGCTCCACCCCGTCTGCCGATCCAGGGAGGGCTGCGGACTACCACGTGCCTCCTCCCATACATGCGGAGTCGCCAGCCGCTTCTTTTCACCTGACAGTGAGAAGTTTCGCCAGGGGGACGTAGCGCGTGGGAGGATCACGCTACCGGCCAGAGGAGGCGCTAGTGCAGCGACCAGGACACATACCCACACCCGGCTTCCCATCCGCAGACACGTCCAATAGACTCAGTTTGAAACTCCTCCCCCGTTCGCCGGTTAGGTGCGGGTGAAAGTTCGTCGAAATTCGGTGCATGTCGTCGACACTTAGCCATGGTAAATCTTGCGGGCGTCGCCAAAAACACGCCATTGTCAACGGCGCACGCCGACACACCGGAAACTGGTATGACCGCTGCAGTAGAAACCGGAAGTCAGTGGACTACAGTTACGCGCGGAGCAGGGACGCCCAACCAAGCCGGAAGTAACGCGGGGATCCCAACCGCCGATCCCCGTCTTGGTAGGCAACGGAATAAGACCGCCGCGCCACCCGGGACGCCCCAGGTCAGGTTTTTTTTTTTTTATAGGAGAGCCGTGGCGGTTCGTTTCACAGAGGCCATATTGCGAGCGGCCCCGCCCCTGTCACTCGGCGTACAAGCGCGCGCGCATCGCACAGAGGGGATGGAAGCCTACGTTTCCCGCCGGCTAGCTTGCTCGTCGCTAAAGACGCGAGGAGCGGGACGAAGAGAATTCTGCTCAAGTTCGGGCGTCGTTCCCAACCCAAACACCTGCCCCGGTGCTGGTCCCCCCCCCCCAGCAAGAGCCGAGTAGCAACGACACGTGCTCAACGCCAAGCCCCGCCGTCTCCCGCCAAAGGTAAGCTAACGTACACTAGTAGCCTCTTGCCTGTTTCAGTAGCCTGTTTCAGTAGCCTGTTTCAGTAACCTGTTTCAGTAGCCTTCTCTACTGGGCCTAGTTTTTGTTGGGCGCACAACTGGATTGTAATGCTGACGCGGCTGCGTCTGTCGTGCCGGTTTGTGTGGCTGCCGTGCCAGGCTCCGTTCAAGTGTCCTTTCTAACGTTACTGAGCGTGTTGGTGCCGCACACTTGATTAATGACGCTGTAGCGTCTGTCAGCTGCGTGTGCGTGCGTGTGTGTGTGTGCGTGTGCGTGCGTGAGACCGCCGCGCCAGGCTACGCGGTGCCGTTAACGTTCGTCTTGGTGCCTGTAACAGTACCTCTGACGGTGTGTAAAGCTGGTATGATTAAACCGTGCATTCAGGCAAGTATAGTTGTAATGGTCTATTTTGGTCAATGCGTTTCAGAACCTGCTAAGTGTGGTTGGTCTTGGACGGGCTAGCCCCACCTGATTTTCTCTGTTTGATTTCTGCCTGTGCGGTGCTGTGTAGCCCTTTAGCTGAGGTACTAGGGGGGGGTTGTCTGTCATCGTTGTTGTGCCGAGTTACACCATTGTAAAGCTGTGTCTAGCGCCGGTCCCGTTGCCAAAAATCTCCACAATGGAAGCTGGTGAGTGAAATGACGTCATGAATGATGTGCACAGTGGCAAAAATGTCAAAAATAAGACCCAGGCTGTAGAAAATCACACATTTTTCTATAAGGCTACCATAGTCATTAAACCCCCCCCCAAAAAAAAACATTGTTGTGTATGAGCTAGCAACCCAGCATTAGTCATACCAAATATACCTCAGCTTAGCATCCTGCTCATAGAGGTTGTTGATGCCTTTTATTCTGCCCTAATATAGAGGCAGTCTGAACCCTATAGACGTTATAGCCTTTAAAGCCCAGAGGTCCACACATTAGCAAAGGCAAAGCCAAGAACAAAACCTGCCTACCCAATTTCCCCTCGGGGATGAATAAGGGATTCTGATTCTGAAAACAACAGTGATAACAAATACAGGAATGGAAAGTCGTAATTTTGAGATTTACGGTTTCTATTTTGCCTCAACCTTTGTGCTAATCCCACAAACATCCACTCAGAGGGTAACTGTCCATGTTCTCTATCCCTCTCCTCCCTCTATATTTATACTTCAATGTCAAACTTGTCTCTCTTCTGATGTCTACCCTTCTTTTTTAGAGTCACACACAGCTCCTCCTCCCTCCGTCTGCCCTGCTATCCTCCAAATGACTCTTCCTCCTACCCCACCTCCTCCCTAACAAACTCCCCCCCCTTCCTTTGCATCCGTTCCTGACGTCACCTTCCCCTCCATCCCTCCCTCCCTCCCTCCGTCTCATGCTGCACCTGCTTCCCGCGCACCCGCTCTTTGCTTCCACCCTGAACGTCACTTTTCCCCTCCTCCTCCCTTCCCCTTCTTCCCCTCGTTAGCTTGATGAATGGCTTCACTGCAGGGAAAGTGCTGATTTTCATCCTTCTGTCTGATTTCTGCTGGCTGTTATTAATTTCAAACACTCAGAGAAAAGCAAGTGAGTCAATAAATAAAGAAATGAACACACTTCATCCTGCCAAACAGGCGCTCTTTACAGTCATTCACCTCGTGTACAATGTCCTCCGCAGAGGCCCGGCCTGCGTCTGCTATACCAAGGTGGAGTTTCAGCTCCACGTTACAATCACAAGACTGCGCAACATCCTTTGGTGAATCTCGTATAAGAATGATGACGACTATGTTTACATAGCAAGAAGAAATCTGGGTGTTAGTGAAGGTCAGGTCATGCCAGTATTCAGTTATTGTGTACACATGGATATTGCCAATAGCCGCGTCTACACGATTCTTTGCATAATTGCTGCATGCTCCAACTTTTTCCCACCATCTCTTCATCCTTTAGCCTGTGCAATGGATTTCCCCCTCTTCAATCTATAGTTTTATTTTTGGAGTTTTATTATTTATTTGTTTTATTTCTATTTAATTTTTTATTTCTATTATTTATTTTTCTTTTCTTTTGTTTATTTATTTTTGGAGTGAAGACAAATTTCGCTGACAACATAGCAATTGAAAGTAGATGACGATCATCATCAGCTTGTGTTTTTGGCAGCCATGTTTGTTGTTGACGTATGCACTTACCCCGTCATATGCACAGTTTCAGAGACAAAAAGAAATCAGAGTAAAGGGGCGGTCATGCTACCGTTGATGCAAACTGAAATAATTTCGTTCCCCGCATTAAATATGGACATAGCCGTATGGGATATCATGCTGAGTAGAAGGCTTTGTATTTTGCCAAATTAAAAACGCAGGACGGTGCGAGATTGTGAGACTGATGAATTCTGTCATGTTTAATTTTTTAGCATCCCGGTCACTGTGCGATTGAGCACCTGTGCCGGTCAAACATGTTCAGGTCCTACAAATCCACAGGTCAAAAGTCAAAAACAGATGAGGATACCTTTTTCCTGCAATATCCCGTCTATATTAGGTTTTGAATATGTCAATTAAGGCCTTTCCCAATTTTCAGAAATCAAATAGAGGCATTCACATGACCATTTTAATATTCAGTGTTCCCAAAAATGCAACAAAAAAAGAAGGGGGGTGTGGAGGGGTTAGTGCATTAGTGTGCATGTAAATCCACCCCATAATATGGTGCAAGTGAATTGCGTTGAATTAGTTCATTTCTGGAGTGTGTGTTTTATCGGCCTACATGGCGTTAAGTGAGACAACCAGCACACAGTGTGAGACCATGGAGAGACTGAGGTGGTCTTCAGGTCTCAAGGTAGAGAGCCTTGGTGTATGCTCTCTTACTTTTTCACACCAGCACAATTAAGGGAAAGGATACAGAGTTATTGCTGCACATTAAAAGACGATGTCCGCAAGGGCCACAGCTCTATGTCTCAGTACACATCGCTTTATTGTCCGGTTTTGGGACCTTTTTGCAGAGTAGTAACATCAAACATCACAAACGATCATTGGAGGCAAAAGGATGCTATCTCCCCCTTTCTTTTGGTCATGCATATGTAGTTTTTGCTGTCAAGCTGGAGTGTGTGTACAGTAAACATGAAGTAAGTCCGTATTATTTCTCTCATTTCAATACAACTGGGAGGTCTAACCCTAAAACCTCACCATAATTCACACACAGACACAGATATTAAACCCTCAGATGTCATTAAACTGTTTACTAGATACTCTAGATAAACACAATTTAGTGTGCTGTGCCATTGCCCCATTAATATCAGTATTAATATTAATGTTTAATGCAGAGACATTTGTATGGCCTCCGCCTTGCAGTGCAACCAGCAGACTCATGTTTGCCTTGGCTCTGACAACAGTACAAATATGCTGGGCAGATATGCTATATATATATATATATATATATATATATATATATATGTGTGTGTGTGTGTGTGTGTGTGTGTGTACTCTAGTATGTTTTTGTGGCCTGCCATGGTGGGTGTGATTCGAGCAAAATCTTATTTGTTTGTATGCGTCTGTATGTTTACGTGTGTATTTGTTTTTGTGGCTATGAGAGCGAGAGCGAGAGGAAGAAGAGGAGACACAAGAGAAATGGAGTTTTCTTGTAAATGAATTGCATGTGCGTAAACGAAGCTGAGCCACCCGTGTCTGGCTCGACAGAAGGCTTTATTGTTGGCTAAATGGGAGAACTGCCCTCTACCCCACGATCTAGGGATCTGTATCTTCTCAGCAATCATGTTTGGGTCTTCACTCTACTCAGATTCACACTGAATGAAGAGAGACATTGAGCGTCAAAGTGTTGAGTTGAGTCTCTTTCTGAGGTAGAACGCTTCACCTACTTTTGGGGTAGTTTGTATTTATACTGTACTGTACTGTGCTGAAGAAGGTTTGGGATGCAAAGCAGTTTCTGACTTTGGCTTATAAAAGAAGAGATAAATTTTCTTTTTTGGACCCCCCCCCCCCCCAATTGTACCTGTTCAATGACCCCACTCTTCCAAGTCGTCCCGCTTGCTGCTCCTCCCTGTCCGATCCGGGGAGGGCTGCAGACTACCACATGCCTCCTCTGATACATGTGGAGTCACCAGCCGCTTCTTTTCACCTGACAGTGAGGAGTTTCACCAGAGGGACATAGTGCATGGGAGGATCACACTATTCCCCCCAGTTTCCCCTCCTCCCCGAAGGGGTGCCCCCAACCGATGAGACGAGGTGCTAGTGCAGCGACCAGGACACATACGGCTTCCCACCCGCAGACATGGCCAAATGTGTCTGTAGGGATGTACGACCAAGCTGGAGGTAACACGGGGATTCAAACAGGCCATCCCCGTGTTGGTAGGCAACGAAATAGACCGCTACGCTACCTGGATACCCAGAGATAGACTTTTTGTAATAAATAAACCACATCCATTTCTAGAGAGAGGTGTTTTGATGACCAGCGTCAATCAGAGTTAACTTTCTAAATAAGATTATGCTCTAAGATGGTGTGACCAGTTCTCATGCATCGCCCCGCTCGTATGAAAATCAGCAGAGAGACACATTATGGATTGCAAAAAGAATAAAAAAGAGCAAGCGAGGGGATGGAGGGGGTACAGGGGATGGAGGGGGACAGTCTCAGTCTCTGAGAGGCGGTCGGTGGGATGGAGGAGAGGAGGAGCGAAAGAGAAGCAGGAGAAGAGAGGAACGAGTGTAGCCTGTATTAGTAGTAACCGCGGGGGTGGTGGAGCCTGTATGTCTGCTCCATGGGTCTGTGAGCGCAGACATAACTATTGTGTTTACAAGCCTCAGTTGCTCTTACTGCTAAATTATTGGGTTGGGGGCGTGTGGAGGGAAGAGGGGACGGGGGGGTTGGTGGAGTGGGGGCGGGGGGTTTGAATAACTGTCCCTCTCTTTCATAGTTCTGGTTAACCAGGCTGAGGAATGTTCTTTTGCCTTTTCATAATTACAGACTTTGTGTAGTGTCACCCTTGGAGAGCGCGTATAGCCTGAGAGACCCGACAGTGACACGGAGAAATAAGGGCTCCATGTACTGCAGTTGTGTACACCCCAACATACTGGCTGGAGCCTTAGTGAAATAACTATGATGTTGAAGTCAAGCGGCAGCATGCAGGCTGTACCAACACGGTCTCTAGGCACAACATTTGCAAATTTCCAGAAAATACTTAGCCAATACTTAGTGTTTTCTAAAATGCGTTGACTGGCAGTGATTTGTCATGTGCCTACAATTGTGTGTCAACAACATATCAAATGGTTTGCACTGCTGGATTAGAGAGGGTTAAGTTTAGGTATGGGTCGTTTGGTGTGGTTAAGGTCAGGGTAAGGATCTAAGCGATCAATTGGAAATCGTGATCATCTGCGTACAGCATGTGTCTTTTGTGTCTTTTGTGTTTCTGTTCCCTGCTGCCTATTTCTGTTCCCTCCTATGCACCTTCGCCCACAGTTGGTCACAACACCACATGATTTGAGGAGTTTTTGTGTCATGTGGGCTGCTTGTTCCCTGGTGTAGTGTCATTGATCAGACACAAGTTGCTGTGACCAGACAATCATACTGACTGAGAGCCATAATCAGGGTTACAATTAGCACGAACCTGTGCTAGCTTAGCTATTTGATATGTTCATATTGCACATGGCTCTAATAGCGGTCACATAGCACTAAACATCTGATACGTTCGTTCACACACATCGTCTGCATGCGACACAACGTTAGCATTTGATGTATTTTGGGACATGCAAATGAGTTTAATGTGGAGGTTTTGTCTGTGAGACCGGGTTCATTTGGACACATCACTATATCGAGGGATGAGGGGGTTGTGACGGTGCATGTTCAGTTAATGGCCGTGCACTGCAGGGGAAGTGCGGTGGAGGCACGCCAGGGCCAGAACCAGGCTGTGTATCCAGTCTGTCGCCTCTCTGTGGCCTGTTTCATTGGTCTGCACGGGTGTGTGACCCCTCGGGAAAGAATCTTGTGGCGGTTAAAACGGGAGACAAAAACAGATATCACAAGAGATGTCCCACAACGGCCTCTTTCACGCTCATTCTCGGCACTAACTAAACTTGTTTCTTCTTCTGTTTTTCCCCACCCTTGTGTAGATGAAATGTACAGACTTCCTCTTGCAGCCATGTAGTGCGCTCCGTTTTATTTCTTATGGACCTTCAAAGGGAAGGTAACAGCTGGTAGTCTCTGGTTGCGTGGGGTGTGGAGCAGTGTAGGATGACATTATCGGAAGTGGACGCATATAGATTCTGGAAAAAAAAAAGACAAACAGAAAGAGAATACGACGGCGTACTTCTCTCAGTATTAGCTATCTGCTTGGATTACTCTTAACAACCCCTGACCGGCCATAATAAGAGACATGTATCCGTATGGACGACCAAAATGGCTGCGACCAAAATGGCTCCGTGTTTACTCTCCAACCGGGTGTCCTACAATATCAGGCTTTTGTTGGTAAATACAAACACAAGTACTTCACTACTTCTCCGTGGTGCCGTGCTTCGTACTCGGGTTAGAGAACCGAATCGAGAAGCCGAAAGCAAGTTTGTTCTCGGTGCACAAACCTATTCGCCACAAGTTCTATTAATGAGGGGGGCTGTGGAGGGAGGGTGATGGAGAGGGACAAAGCTTTGCCTTCATTCCTGCGGCCGAAGTGGGATAGTTGCGGTGATGAGTAGTGACAGCTGAGGGAACGAGGGAGCGACGGAGGAGTATCACTCCAAAAATCCTCAGGAAACGGGGAGGAGGAGAGGATCTTTCAGGCTGAACTGCAAGCTGCAGCATCCCTCCATTTCTGCTGCCGCCTCCGTTTTAAATATACTGTACACTCAGTACAGTATATTTAGATCACATGCGTGCCGGTATAAATTTACGTGTGCATTACACACACATGAAACACTGAATTATATATATATATATATATGTATGTATATATATGTATATGTATAGTATAAAGTCTCTTATTAACTCTTTAGTCATGAGTACATTATCATAATGATTCATATTAATACAGCCTCCTTGACCCAGCACCCTGGGTCCGAATTAGATATACGTCAAACGGCTATTCTGCTCCTGAATGAGAGAACATATTCTCATTTCCCTCGCCATCTCTTGATAGTACCTCTAATAGACCTCCCTCCCAGTGGCACTCTGCTGGGGCAACTTTCACCTGCTATACTGCTTTAATGAGATGTCTCTGAGATGTCTGCATTGTGTTGTGTGTGTGTGTGCGTGCGTGTGTGTGAGTTTGCTGCACGGGTGTGTGCGTCTGCATACGATCCGTGTGTGCGTGTGTGTGTGTGTGTGCCTGAGAAAGAAAGATGTGAACTCTCCTTGTGGCCCTCTTTATCTCCACCCCTGTGTCGGAGTACAGGGAGGTCAGGAGCAGGGCTGCCTGCGTGCGTCTCCATTCCCACGGCTGCTGTCTCACAGGCAGAGTGGTCACAGGAGAATGAAAAGACTATGGATTTTTTTTCTCCTCCTCCTCCTCCTCCTCCTCCTCCTCCCTGCACTCCACCAGAGCACGCAGATTAGACAGGAGACGAGCAGAGAGCCAGGCCCGTTCAGAGCAGCCCTGCCTGAGAACGACACCACAGCAGCAACGCCACTAAGTATAGCTGTTCACAGAGCGCTGCATGTAGCACATACACACACACGCACACATGCATGAGTGTACACACACGGGGACTGTGTGTGACATGCAAAAGCCCACACATGCAAACACACATTAGAAGAAATATACACTTGGATGTGTGCATGTGCAGCCACACACACACACACACACACACACACATACACACAGAGACACACTGACACAAATTAATACTTGCACTCACTTTTTCAAGGTTACCCAGATGGGAGACGACAGTTGTGTGTCTGTATAAAAAGACATTTATGGAAAAAAATTGAGAGATGGAGAGGTGACATGAGGCGGGAGGGGAGAAATAGCTGGCATTATTGGGAAAGAATGGGAGAGAGAGAGAGAGAGAGAGAGAGGTGTCTGGGTAGCATGGTGGTCTATTCCGTTGCCTACCAACACTGGGATCGCTGGTTCGAATCCCCATGTTACCTCCGGCTTGGTCGGGCGTCCCTACAGACACAATTGGCCGTGTCTGCGGGTTGGAAGCTGGATGTGGGTATGTGACCTGGTCCTTGCAATAGCGCCTCCTCTGGTTTGTCAGGGTACTTGTTTGGGGGGGGGGCTTGGGAGAATAGCATGATCCTCCCATGTGCTATGTCCCCCTGGTAAAACTTCTCACTGTCAGGTGAAAAGAAGCGGCTGGCGACTCCACATGTATCGGAGGAGGCATGTGGTAGTCTACTGCAGCCCTCCCCGGATCGGCAGAGGGGGTGTAGCAGCGACCCGGATGGCTCGGAAGACTGGAGGAGAGAGAGAGAGAGAGAGAGAGAGAGAGAGAGAGAGAGAGAGAGAGAGAGAGAGAGAGAGAGAGAGAGAGAGAGAGAGAGAGAGAGAGAGAGAGAGAGAGAGAGAGAGAGAGAGAGAGAGAGAGAGAGAGAGAGAGAGAGAGAGAGAGATGAAGAAGTTGAAGAAGGGAAACAGAGGATGTAAATTCAAAGCCCCTGCTCCCCTCATAAGCAATTAGAATAATTTGAATTTAAGATAAGAGGCACCATGGATGCCTTCTCAGTATCCAGGGGAGTCTCCTGTTGTCCTCCACCTTGTCTTCCTCCGCCTTATCTTCCATCAGAATGCATGAGAGGCCATCGGGACGGAACAGCGACACGCCCCACAACGATAACCACCGCCTGCTGCCATATGGCCCGACTCTCATCCTCTCAGTTGCTTTAGACTGCCATTCCTGCCCCTGCACAAACACATATGGGCAGAAAATCTCTCCCTCTCTCCCACAAACACGACACTACTGCCCACACAATATTATAGGCTGGCATACAGGTCGAGACAAGAAGCTCGTAAAAGCCTATCGAAAGGAGCAGCATCTAATCTGTGAGCCATAGTCGTGTCTGTATGAGACCGTCTTAAGCACAGCAAACCCCCGTGCTGTGTGTGAGAAGTCATCGAATCATTTGTTCATTTCAGGGAAGGTTGAATCAGTTCATCTGGACACAGCGTTCATCAACAGATACGTTTCATCACTCAGCTAAGTGACCTCTTCAGTCTAGACTGACTGCAAGTATCTCACCCTTATAAAGAATACAGTACAATACAGTCGCCCGACGACCGAAACCAACGATCTGTTTCATATGCAAATAGGCGTGACTAGAGTTACAGCGGCCGTGTGTACTATGCACAGAGGGTTAGGGATTGTTGCAATCGCAGCGTTGTACGATGGCGACAGATGTATACCCGAAACCAACGACCGGTTTCATGATGTGGGTGTGCCGATTAACTAGAGTTTCGATAGCCGTGCGTACTATTCATCAAAACTAGTTAATGGGCACACCCGTATTTGATCATGAAACCGGTCGTTGGTTTCGGTCGTTATACATCCGTCGCCGTCTTACAATGCTGTGATTGCAGCAATCCCTAACCCTCTGTGGATAGTACACATGGTCAGTGGGCACACCCGTATTTGATCATGAAACCGGTCGTTGGTTTCGGTCGTTAGGCAGCTGTACTGTTTATAAGGGTGGGGATACCGGCAGTCGGTGTAGACTGAAGAGGTCACTTAGTGGAGTGATGAAACATTGTGTGCGGATGAACTGATTCAACCTTCTTTGATTTTCTTACCTGGATTATTGAGCATGCAGCAAGACATTTATTTATTTGTTTGTTATTGACAGTACATTGTATGCTACTCAGCTGTATGTTTGCATTTTGTGCCTGAAAAGTGAGCAGTTGCAGGTATCTATAAGGGAGGGCTGTGTTGTCTGTTTGAGACCGTAATACATCTTAACTAGCCATCGCTGGCAAGTGAATGTTGGGTGATGTGTAAGCCACCGGTGTGCCTCCGCTGTTTTTATATGTAAGTAAAGTAGAAACGGAGAGAGAGGGATCGTGGTGTATCAGCTTGCTTGTGGCTGCACATGGGATGCTTTTTTTTTTTTTTTTTTTTTGCATGTCCAGAACAAGGTGGCAGCTTGTTTGCGTCATCAGGGAGGCTGCCGGTTGCCACGGACACGCAGAGGGCAACGTTTCCATGCACAGGAGGAGTGTGCGATGACATAAGCAGGGCGCTGCGCCCTTACCTGGCACGGTCCTTCCACAACACACACACACACACACATATATGTGGGGTAGGGCCGGGGGTCAAGGGCGTACACACATACGCAGATATCCACGCCGCCGCAGTCCACAAGAAGCGGAAAAAGCCGCGGCGGCTACGGTAGACGGGCGCGGGCATACTTCCGAGGGCTCCGGTTTTGAATTCTCCGAGGCATTTCTTTGCCTCCGTTGTGCGATTGCAAGTGTTTAATGGCGAACCCGTTGTCGGTGTCTGATTTTGCACTATTGGCAGCGTTCGCCGCACACTGTGAGTGCTGTGAATAGTCACGGTTTGTCGTGCGTCTCTGCTGTGTTTGGACCTATTTTAGAGCTGACACAGGAAACAGGGCCATTCTGACAGACTCCCTGCCAGCCGGTACTGCACACAGCAGCCCCGGAACCTTCTGTCACACACACGCACACACACACACACACACACACACACACACACACGCACACGCCAACACTTACATGCAGATGCATGCATGCATGCACACTGACAGATTGTAATGCAGAACTCCTCATTCATACATATGAAGTGTAAGCGGTTTGTACTTATCCTGTATAAAAGCCCTTGAACCGCACTAAGTCTGTGCTGTTCTCGGCTCCATCCCGTCGTTCCCCTGCGTTGTTCTAGCTGTTTCTGTTCAACGGCACAAAGATCCTTCTCCGCGACGGCTCCATCCAGGAGCCTCCCTGCTGTGTTACTCAGGGGTCGCCGTCCCTGTTTTGGGCCTGCACACGTCTCCCCCCCGCCTCCTGGAGATTTAGGGAATATTTAAAGCTAGCTGGACAGGGCTGGGGAGACTCCGTTTCTTGAGCTGCCGCCAAACCAAGAAAGAAAAAATGAAAAAAAAAATTGGCTGCTTCTCTGGGTTAGTTATCTCGTCTTAAAAGCAAAGTTTTAACTGTGGAAAGGAGCTCAGTTTCAGGTTTCTGCTCTCAGTTGCTGGAGAGTTGGCTTACTCAGTGTGTGTGTGTGTGTGTGTGTGTGTGTCTGTGTGTGTGTGTGTGTGTGTGTGTGTATGTGTATGTGTATGTGTTTTTTCCATGTCACTCATGCCAGTATAATATAGCCGCCCACTGGCTCATTATAGATTCTGCGTCTTACATGCTCATAAACTTCAATGAAAAAATAAAAAGTCACTATGAGCTGCTCAGGAGGTGTGCGCATGCACACCAGGCGCCTCCTCACAGGCCGCAGGAGGTGTGCGCATGCACACCAGGCGCCTCCTCACAGGCCATAGCAGACTCCCACTCAGCAACCTTGCATATTAAGCGTGAGAGATAAATCCTGCTCGCCGCCCCTGCCCTCCTGTGTAATTACGTGCATGGAGATGTGCTTTCACAGCCGCCCGCCCGCCCGCCTAACAGGAGGAAATTATCTCCCGGAAATGAAGCCCAATTAATTGTGGCACTTTGCAGGTGTACAAGTGTGCAAAAACACTGTAATGACAATTAACAGGAAATTGGCTCCCGCCAAAATATTTATTAAATCGTTTGCGAGGTGAAACAACTTTGAGACAGAAAAAATAGATAGTTCTTCCTCTCTTTTACACACACACACACACACACACACACACAAACACATGCATACAAATACACACATGCTACAGAACGTGCTACATGTAGAACACACACACACACACACAAACACATGCATACAAATACACACACACACGCATACAAACACACACATGCTACAGAATGTGCTACATGTAGAACACACACACACACACACACACATGATGTTGTGTTAATGTAAAGCCCACTGAGGCAAATTTGTAATTCGTGATATTGGGCTATACAAATAAAATTGACTTGACTTGACTTGACTTGACACACACACACACACACACACACATGCTACATGTAGAACGGGCTACATGTAGAACACACACACACGTGCACCCCCACATACACACACACATGCATACAAACACACACATGCTACATGTAGAACACACATACACACACACACACATACATATGCTACATGTAGAACACACACACACATACAAACATACACATGCTACATGTAGAACTAACACACACACATACAAACACACACATACATGCATACAAACACACACATGCTACATGTAGAATGTGCTACATGTAGAACACACACACAGATGCTACATGTAGAACACGCACACATACAAACACACACATGCTACATGTAGAATACACATACATATGCTACATGTAGAACACACACATGTGCAAACACACATGCTACATGTAGAACACACATACATATGCTACATGTAGAACACACACACACATACAAACACACACACACACATGCTACATGTAGAACTAACACACACACATACAAACACACACAGACATGCATACAAACACACACATGCTACATGTAGAATGTGCTACATGTAGAACACACACACATATGCTACATGTAGAACACACACACACATACATATGCTACATGTAGAACACACACACACACATACAAACATACACATGCTACATGTAGAACTAACACACACACATACATATGCTACATGTAGAACACACACACACATACAAACATACACATGCTACATGTAGAACTAACACACACACATACAAACACACACATACATGCATACAAACACACACATGCTACATGTAGAATGTGCTACATGTAGAACACACACACAGATGCTACATGTAGAACACACACACATACAAACACACACATGCTACATGTAGAATACACATACATATGCTACATGTAGAACACACACACACATACAAACATACACATGCTACATGTAGAACACACATACATATGCTACATGTAGAACACACACACATACAAACACACATGCTACATGTAGAACACACACACACACATACAAACACACACAGACATGCATACAAACACACACATGCTACATGTAGAATGTGCTACATGTAGAACACACACACATACGCTACACGTAGAACACACACGCCCCCCCCCCCCCCACACACACACACACACACACACCCACACAGAGCCAGGAGAAGGAGCGGATAAAAGAGGTGTAGGAGTGTCGGTGCTGGGACGGAGGCTGCCGAGTGTGTGAACGGGAAGGCGTCAGTGGAAAGCGTCAGTGTGTGACTGCGCTGGGCAGAGCCTATGAGAGGAG
>NC_079214.1:59033357-59041679 GCF_029633865.1 Lampris incognitus
TCTCTCTCGCTTGCGCTCTCACATGCTCTCTCACTCTCGCCACACACACACAGTCTCTCGCTCACTCTCTCGCCACACATACACACGCAATTCCATCTAATTCAATATGTGCTTTATTGGCATGACATACGTTTGTGTACATATTGCCAAAGAATGTAAAACAACAACAACACAACAATGATTTCAATAATAACAGCAACAACGATGATTATGATATACTCTCTCTCTCCACACACACACACACACTGTCTCTCTCTCTCCACACACACACACACACACCCACACACACACCCACACTCTCTCTCTCTCTCTCTCTGGGTTTCAAATTCAAATTCTCTGTGTGTCTTCCTGTTTCGCTGTGTACAACATAGAGCTATGACTACAATAGGCAAATTACATACAAAAAAAGAAACAAAACATTCATTTCATGGCTCGTGACAGAAAAAGAGAGAGTGAGTGGGAAAAGTCTCATAAAAAAAATCCCATCATTCTTTTGGTGTAATGGGCGGTTTCTGAAGACAGAGATTTGTCTTGTATAAACCGCCTTTCATTTGCGACGGCGAAGCCACACTCGCAACTTTAATTCTGCTGCTCGAGGGAAAAAAAAAGAAAGAAAAAGAAATCCTTAAGCAAAAAGCCACAAAAAGGAGTGTGGTGTTCCCCCAGTGCCGTCTCCAACAGAGACCCGGTCCCTGACTCGTCCGCAACGTCCAACACGGAGCTTACAACACGCAACAGAAGGACATTACGAGACAACCCCAAATGGATGGTGAACGAGGTTCGAGACGCCATGGACCGAAGCTTTTTTTTAAAAAATTTGATTTAGTTTGCATGGGTGTGTATTAACATGCATTCACAAACATTTGTGAGACCCCCCCCCACACATTAATTGAGCAGTTTATTGTTGTTGTTTTTTCTCCATATACAGTATATACTGTATATGTGCATGTGCAAATGCCATTTAGCAGTTTATTGTTCTTGTTTTTCTCCATATACAGTATATACTGTATATGTGCATGTGCAAAGGCCATTTAGCAGTTTATGTTGTTGTTTTTTTCTCCATATACAGTATATACTGTATATATGCATGTGCAAATGCCATTTAGCAGTTTATTGTTCTTGTTTTTCTCCATATACAGTATATACTGTATATGTGCATGTGCAAATGCCATTTAGCAGTTTATTGTTGTTGTTTTTTCTCCATATACAGTATATACAGTATATAAGCATGTGCAAATGCCATTTAGCAGTTTATTGTTCTTGTTTTTCTCCATATACAGTACATACTGTATATGTGCATGTGCAAAGGCCATTTAGCAGTTTATGTTGTTGTTTTTTTCTCCATATACAGTATATGTGCATGTGCAAATGCCATTTAGCAGTTTATTGTTCTTGTTTTTCTCCATATACAGTATATACTGTATATGTGCAAATGCCATTTAGCAGTTTATTGTTGTTTTTTCTCCATATACTGTATATATTGTATATGTGCATGTGCAAATGCCATTTAGAAATTGATTGTTCTTGTTTTTCTCCATATACAGTATATACATTATATGTGCTTGTGCAAATGCCATTTAGCAGTTTATTGTTCTTGTTTTTCTCCATATACAGTATATACTGTATATGTGCATGTGCAAATGCCATTTAGAAATATATTGTTCTTGTTTTTCGTGCATGTGCAAATGGCATTTAGCAGTTTATTGTTGTTGTTTTTTCTCCATATGCAGTATATACTGTATATGTGCACGTGAATGTGCAAATGCCTTTATCGTCTTTCTCTGCATGTGGGTTTTGGCTCCCAGTTCACACAGCTTTGCAGGGTTTTATTTATACAGATAACCTGCTACCACAGGCCTCCAGCTCCGATCCCCCCCCCCTTCCTCCCCCCGACCCTTTTAGTTCCTCTCCCTGCCTCCCGGTCCTTTGCAACAACACCAGCGAAAGGAGACGCCTCCAGAAATTAACACTTCTTATTGCAGACGCTGCAGAAAAGCCTCCCTCGCGGTGCTTTGCTCTTTTCTCCCGTTGAAAAAAAAAGAAGAAGACTTTTCTCTCTCCACTAAAAAACAGCCCCAACTTGTTCCAGAGGTGCATCTGCCATCCCCGTCCCCCCCCCCCGAACTTAATCTACATGCATAGCTACTTACCTTTCCTTTATTTAGGGACGTCACATGCGAGCAGCGTGAAGGACTGTGAATGGCGTAGGAATCCATTTCACATACAGATGCACAGGGCTGGCGTACAGGAGCAGGATGCAGAGCGGGGAAAATAGTGTGTTTTCAATTTCGCTGCCCCTCTTTTGTATTTTGCCGCGGTTATCCCCTGTCTAATTCTATTTATTTGACTGTTCTCTCCTCCCTTGACTGTTCCCGGATTAAAAAGGAAAGATTGAAAAGCGAGAGAGCAAAACTGATGAAGGATTAATTTATTTCTCTCTCTCTCTCTCTCTCTTCTGTTTCAATGACATTTTTTTTTTTTTGCTGTTTATGATGTAAACGTGGTTACGAGGCGCTCGGCCTTGTGTGTCGGTTTTCGTGTAGAGGTGTGTTGCAGCAGTAAGCAGAGAAAAAGTTTGCAGATGTGTGCCCACGTCGTTTTCACTTTCACTGTTTGAGGGTTTTTTTTTTTTCTTCCAAAATGCAACTATATTAGAGCAGATTTGTGAATGGCGTACAAGTGGTTGATTGTTTTTGTGTCCATGCCGTCTTTCTCATTGATGTACGATGCTGACGTGCACGATCTCGACCAGGGGTTTGAACAAGCGGGTCGTTGCTGTGAGGTTTAACTGCTCAGCTTCGACATGGGAACATATATATATAAAGTCTTTTGGGGCGTCCAGGTGGTGTGGCGGTCTATTCCGTTGCCTACCTACATGGGGATCGCCGGTTCGAATCCCCTCTTACCTCCGGCTTGGCCGGGTATCCCTACTGACACAATTGGCCGTGTCTGCGGGTGGGAAGCTGGATGTGGGTATGTGTCCTGGTCGCTGCACTACCGCCGCCTCTGGTCGGTCGGGGCGCCTGTTCAGGGAGGAGGGGGAACTGGGGGGAATAGCGTGATCCTCCCACGTGCTACATCCCCTTGGTGAAACTCCTCACTGTCGGGTGAAAAGAAGCGGCTGGTGACTCCACATGTATCGGAGGAGGCGTGTGGTAGTCTGCAGCCCTCCCCGGATCGGCAGAGGGGGGGTGAGCAGAGACCAGGACGGCTCAGAAGAGTGGAGTAATTGGCCAAGTACAATTTGGAGGAAACATCCACCCCCTCCAAAATTTTTTTAATATATATATATATATATATATATATATATATATATATATACACACACACACACACACACACACACACACACACACACACATCCATTATCCAAGCCGCTTATCCTAATTAGGGTTGCACAACGCTGGAGCCTATCCAGCAGCCAAGCATATATATATATATAGGTTTTCCCCCCGGCAACCATCAATGTTGTAATCTTTATATATATATATACACACACACACACACACATATATATATCAATAGTATACATGAATGGTGTAATCTTTACATATATATATGTGTGTGTGTGTATGTATGTGTGTGTGTGTGTGTGTGTGTATATATATATATATATATATGTATGTATGTATGTATGTATGGAGAGAGAGAGAGGTCTGTTTGCATGATTTAATATGTAAGAGTCAAACCCAGAGCCGCCGTTCTGCAGCCAACAGGCACACGCAGACACCGACACGTCTGCACTTCCTGCCTTGCTGACGTGATCCTGAATGCAATCACATGAATCGAATTTGGATAAAAAGGTTGTGAAATTAATGACATCACAAATGCGATGTCCATTTTATTTATTTATTTTTCTATCTATTTTTGTGTGAGTCAGAGGAGCAGCTTCTGGTTCGCCCGGGCTCTTTGTTTGGGTCGGTTTTGTTTCCCTTCGCAAATATGGAGTGAGACGTTATGTAATAAAAGGGATAACGTTACAATCTGTTTAAGAATAGATTTTGCCCTTTATTGTGGAGTATTGTTGGTTTTGAGGGTTTGCAGACAGTGAAGAAAATAATGTGTGGGTCTACCTCAAAGTGCACTCAGACCGAGTGAGTCATCCTGGCAGACATCGCACTACTTCCACCTCTTAAAAATAATGAAGCATTTCCTTTAGTTTTCTTCCCCTTAGCAGTACACGATATAATCTAATTTGAAATGGGATTAAATGACTAACAAGCAAGAACATTCACTTCTCACACGTCTCTGTGGTTTCCACCCATGTACCAGGGGGGTACTTGCGTGTTTTCAAATTTTAAATGTGTGTGTGTGTGTGTGTGTGTGTATGATTTGTGAGGACCAATTTAAGTTTCTCACTCCCCTGACAGGGCTGGTGTTTGTCTTTAAAAGGAAATTGTCATATAAAATCAATCAATCAATCAATCAGTTCTAACAGCCACAGTGCAAATTAAGGGTATTTTGGGCCACCGCTCACTTCTTTAAGAGTCTATTTTAGGGTTGGGACTCGGGTTTAAAGTTAAGGTTAGCATTAGGTTTTGGCTAAGGTCAGGGGTCAGGGGATGAACGTAGTCAGTGAGGGTCCTCAACCCAGGATATAGAAAAAACAGACCTGTCCATCTGTGTGTGTGTGTGTGTGTGTGTGTGTGTGTGTGTGTGTGTGTGTGTGTGTGTGTGTCTACTTGTGTATATTTGCAGAAAATACCTCGTGTGAGAATCCAACTTTCACAGCATTGAACTGTTTGGGAATGGAAACTAACATATCAAACCAGAACTAAGTTTTCACATTATACTCCCTCACATATTTCGGAGGCCATTTTGTGATGAATAATAGGTGATAGATTCTCACTATCGTTACTTCAGTCAACATAACGGTGTATTGCCGTATGAAAATAGTAACATTTTATCATAATGCTGCATCCGGGTGGCGTGGCGGTCTATTCTGTTGCCTACCAGCACGGGGGCTCCCCGGTTCGAATCCCCGTGTTACCTCCGGCTCGGTCGGGCATCCCTATAGAACCCCCTAACTGGCCGTGTCTGCAGGTGGGAAGCCGGATGTGGGTATGTGTCCTGGTCGTTTCACTAGCGCCTCCTCTGGTCGGGGTGCCTGTTTGGGGGGGGGGTAGTGTGATCCTCCCACGCGCTACATCCCCCCTGGTGAAACTCGTCACTGTCAGGTGAAAAGAAACGGCTGGCGACTCCACGTGTATCGGAGGAGGCACGTGGAAGTCTGCAGCCCTCCCCGGATTGGCAGAGGGGGTGGAGCAGCGACCGGGACGGCTCGGAAGAGTGGGGTAATTGACCGGGTACAACTGGGGAGAAAAGCGGGGGAAAATCAAAAGGAATAATTCATCATTATGAAATATCACTGCAAGATGATACATGATGATATTGAATTATTGACCATTCCTTACTGGAACCTAACACAGATGACAACAAGGTGACGATAACCAGAATAGACCTATTAAAGGTTACTCTGACATCACCGGTACGTTACAGCGGCTGTATCAGGGTGTAGAGTGCCATGTGATATGTGCAGATAGACTGCAGATGGAGAAGAGTAAGTCTTCTCTTCTCGTCTCGTCTTCTCTTCTCTTTTCTTGTCTCTTCTCCTCTGTTCTCTGCTCCTTATCCCTTCTCTTCTCTTCTCTTCTCTTCTCTTCTCTTCTCTTCTCTTCTCTTCTCTTCTCTTCTCTTCTCTTCTCTTCTCTTCTCTTCTCTTCTCCTCCCTTCTCTTGTTTTCTCTTCTCTTCTCTTCTCTTCTCTTCTCTTCTCTTCTCTTCTCTTCTCTTCTCTTCTCTTCTCTTCTCTTCTCCTCCCTTCTCTTGTTTTCTCTTCTCTTCTCTTCTCTTCTCTTCTCTTCTCTTCTCTTCTCTTCTCTTCTCTTCTCTTCTCTTCTCTTCTCTTCTCTTCTCTGCTCCTCCTCCCTTCTCATCTCTTGTCTTCTCTTCTCTGCTCCTCCCTTCTCTTGTCTTCTCTTCTCTTCTCTGTTCTTCCTCCCTTCTCTTTTCTTGTTTCATCTCCTCTCTTTGCTCCTTTTCTGTTCTGTTCTGTTCCTCCTCTCTTCTCTTTTCTTGTCTCATCTTCTCTCTTTTCTGCTCCTTATCCCGTCTCTTCTGTTCTGTTCTGTTCTCCTCTCTTCTCTGCTCCTCCTCCCTTCTCTTCTCATCTCTTTTCTTCTCTTCTCTGCTCCTCCTCCCTTCTCTTCTCTTCTCATCTCTTTTCTTCTCTTCTCTCGTCTTCTCTTTGCTTATCTCGTCTCTTCTCTTCTCGTCTTAGATTTTTCAACCCATTGCATCAACTCAGTCACTGTTGATCGTCTTTTCTGTTGTCTGTTCATCTGAATGTGGTCTGAGGTGCCTCCTGTTGCAGTACAGCAACGCCTACCAGAGGTCAGAAAAGGGGCGGCCAGGCGTTTGTAAGCGTGAAAAATCAGATTAGGATAGATGAGATTAGACGAGATTAAATTAGATTAGACTACACTTTCTTTATCATGTTGCTCTGAAATGTGTCTTGCATCAATAAGCATGCTTAGTTTTCTGCACGGAGGGGGACACACCCTCGTTGATACACTCGGATATTACAATACACACAACTGCCGTGCCTGTCGTTGTCAACAGTCCATTGTCAAATGTACACAGATATCCGATCCAGCTGCACACCGGCCCTCAGCATCAGTGAAAATGGCGTAGCGGGCCACCATACTGTACTTTTTAAATAGGGGCTGGGATGGTGGAGCTGATTACCTTCATGAGACGCCACAACAGACCAGATGCATCACACTCGGAGGGAGAAAATCTGTGCTTTCTCCACTCTACTTTCCCCAAATGCTCATTAAATAAGAGCCTGTAAGGCCTCTCAGGGCATCCAGTGCTCACCTCCTGGATGTCCCAAAGAGCACGGCAAAATCCGGTGACCTGTCTCTTAGTCCCAATGCTGCCTGTTGGGAAAGGCTGCCAGTCGACTGGCGCTGTACCACAAGTCCAGCCTCTTGGAAGAGTGACCTCAAAACCTCCGTATTCTCCAGAGCCTGTGATTTAAAATAGTAAATTATGTCTTTTGTTGTATTATTGTGTTGTTATTGCTTTTATTGTTATTTTATAGGGCCGTTTAATTGCACACTTTTATATGGACTTTTAAACAATACTTATGTGAAGCACATCGAGTTGCCTGTGCATAAAATGTGCCATGCAAATAAAGTTTGACGTGACTTATATTGGTGGTAAGCAGTCCTGGGCCGAAGCTAGCTATATTTTGAAAACATGCTGCAGAATAATCCGTCCCCTCACTTCTGTCCAAGATGCTCATGAACACGAAAAAAAAACAAAAAAAAAAAAACGAACTGACAGCAAGTAGGGACCGATGGAGACGGAGGCTTGGGCTGATAAGGAGTGGACACAGAGGAAATGTTTGTCTCCGTTTGCAGCATCTGAGGTGGCCACGGAGGCCCGGTTTATTTTCTTAGTGCATCTACTGACCTGATAGTTGTCAGGGTACCGTCATTGATGCTATATAAAATACCTATTTGACTTTTTCACCATTTCCCATGCTCCTTACTCTAACATCTATCCATCCATCCATCCATCCATCCATTATCCAAGCCGCTTATCCAAATTAGGGTCATGGGATGCTGGAGCCTATCCCCGCAGTCATTGGGCGGCAGGCGGGGAGACGCCCTGGACAGGCGGCCAGTCCATCACAGGGCCCACACACATTCACACCAAGGGACAATTCAGTACGGCCGATTCACCTGACCTACATGTCTTTGGACTGTGGGAGGAAACCGGAGCACCCGGAGGAAACCCACGCAGACACGGGGAGAACATGCAAACTCCACACGAGGACGACCCCCATGGTTGGACTACCCCGGGGCTCGAACCCAGGACCTTCTTGCTGTGAGGCATCTGCGCTAACCACTGCACCACCGTGCCGCCCGCTGACCTACAGTATTCAAGATAAAAAAAAAAAAAATCAAGCACGAAACCATCCAGGCCCACGATGCACTTGTGCTGCACGTGAGCAGCTGCGCCCCTCTCAGGTCGTCCGTGAGTGAGTGAGTGAGTGACCACAATTGGCAACATGTAGCGCACAGCAGCAAGTGCACGTGCGCCGTGAGACTAATTTGCAGGTTAAAACCGTGCCATACATTGTACAGGGTACATGATTCATGAGCTAAGCTAGCAGGCCGTGAGCTGTAGCTGGGCTACGAGCTAGCTATAACAGTCAGCCACTGCTGTTGTAGGTTTCGTGATTTCTATACGGCTGCAAATTCTCTAACATCCTCTAACTCTTAATATACCCCCAACACCCTCTTCACATAAA